>NC_141041.1:5707500-5775000 GCF_052040795.2 Danio rerio
ATTTTTCAATGAATAGTAACATCTAATATTTCAGATGGTTTACTTGAAATATGTGTTTTTATACATCGATTCCTTAAAACATCATTTCTTTTTTTCTTTTTTAATCCTGTTTAAAAAAAAAAACAATAGCATGTTTATATTTTTATTTATTTTTAACTATTAAATACATTTTTAATTTTGTAAATGCATTTGTAAATCATATTTAAAAAAATGTAAAAATACATTTACACTAATTTTATTTTCTTAATTCTGAAATATATTTGAAAGCATTACATTTTTACGAATTATTTTGTTAATTAAGTTAGTTAAGTTAGTAATTAAGTTCAATATTTTTTTTACCCATTTTTTTGCCATTTAAAATATATTTTGGTACATGATGTATAAGTAAAATTAGAAAAACGTATTACTTTTTCTAAGTTACTTAAAAAGTAAAAGAACAGTGTGAACATTCTGCTAAACATCTCCTTTTATCCTGCACATATAAAAGAAGGTCAAATGGGTTTAAAGAGTGAATAACTTCACATGTAAAATATTCCTAGAAATACAACACACAAATGCGTTGGCCCTTCAAACAGGTTCAGCTCCTTTAAATGTGCTTTCCAGACAGAAGATCATCAGAACATTATATCGAGGCCATATTTTTTTTGTTCTATTGCTGTTTATCGCCGAGATGAAAGCTTTAAACGGTGGAATCAGTCAGGATGAAGCAACCGTCTGGAAAACTGCTCCGTTTCCTCTGTTTTTGCTTCACTTTCTGTGAAAGCCATTATCTATGTGACATTATGCACGCACATACACTATATAATGATTCACACACACACACACACACACACACACACACACACACACACACACACACACACACACACACACACATCAGGTAATTTCCTTTCCATGGTAAAGCAAGACGATCCTGTCAAGTGTTTTTTTTCCCACTTCACAACTGTCTAAACAAAGTAATCACGACAAACTCTATATCATTTGAAAGTGTAAAATTGAAAATTGAGATAAAGATTAATAAGCAACAATTTTTACTTTATTAATTTGCGACATAGATACTCATCAGAGCTGTACAACAATACTTTTTGCCACATCAATCCACATGCAAAATCTAAAATAAAAAGTTTATATTGGAATCAGATACCACCACAGACTACTTAACTTGATGTCTACTTTACAAATATTGCCAGAAGTATGAAAAATATAGTTATTATCCCTCAAAACATGCACAGAAATTTGGGGCGGCCTTATAAGGTCAACAATTTCATCTGGTGGTCATATTTGGTACTGCACCCAAACAAAATATTACTGAAAGCTTAATTTTTTAGGATATCAATTTCAAATTTGGAATATAATTTTTTCAGATTTTTAGCTTAGATTTCCTTTCAGTTTTAGGCTAAAAAAAGTTTTTTAAAATATGTTTTTATACTTAATATAATAACTTAAACATGTATTGTTTTATTATTTTAAAAACGTAAAGGCACATAACTTTTGTTTTTACTTTCTAAAGTTTATTTACTTGAGCTATAATCTGACCAGTGTCTACTTTAAAATGAGACCAAGCTTAAATTATCAAAAGTATGAAAAATATAGTTCAAAACATGCACTGAAATTGGGGGCGCCCTTATATGGTCAACAATGTCATCTGGTGGTCATGTTTGGTACTGCAACCAAACAAAATATTTCTGAAATTTCAATGTTTAGAGATATCAATTTCAAATTTGGAATATAATTTGTTCAGATATGTAGCTTAGATTTTCTGTCAATTTTAGGCTAAACAGGTTATGTAAAATGTATGTTTTTACTTATTATAATAACAAAATAAATTTATTGTTTTATTTTTTTTACAAACGTAAAGGCACATACCTTTTGTTCTGACTTTCTAAAGTTTATTCACCTCAACTATAATCTGATCAGTGTCTACTTTAAAATGAGACCAAGCTTAAATTGTCAAAATCATGAAGAATGTAGTTCATATCCCTCAAAACATGCACAGAAATTGAGGACGCCCTTATATGGTCAACAATGTCATCTGGTGGTCATGTTTGGTACTGCACCCAAACATGTGAAGAGTGAAAGTGAAGAGCGGGGTGCATGTGTGTGGAGGGGGATTGGTAAAATGAGGTGCTGGATTTCAGAGGTGTCGGATCCGGCTTGTCCGACACAAATTAAGCCCTGTTCATATCCCTCAAAACATTCACAGACATTGAGGACGCCCTTATATGGTCAACAATGTCATCTGGTGGTCATATTTGGTACTGGACCCAAACATGTGAAGAGTGAAAGTGAAGAGCGGGGTGCATGTGTGTGGAGGGGGATTGGTAAAATGAGGTGCTGGATTTCAGAGGTGTCGGATCCGGCTTGTCCGACACAAATTAAGCCCTGTTCATATCCCTCAAAACATTCACAGACATTGAGGACGCCCTTATATGGTCAACAATGTCATCTGGTGATCATATTTGGTACTGCACCCAAACATGTGAAGAGTGAAAGTGAACAGCGGGGTGCATGTGTGTGGAAGGGGATCAGTAAAATGAGGTGCTGGATTTCAGATGTGTCGGATCAGGCTTGTCCGACACAAATTAGGCCTGCTCATATCCCTCAAGACATTCACAGACATTGGGGACCCCTTATATGGTTAACAATGTCATCTGGTGGCCATGTTCGGTACTGCACCCAAACAAATTGTTTTTTGAGACATTCATTTCAAATTTGGAATATTTTATGTTCTGACATCTGTTTCCTTTAAAATGAAAACAAGCCTAAATCTATGCACCCAAAACGCTGAAGATTGGCAACTATTACTGTCTTTCCCACATCCAGGAGAGTTATGGTGTGGAGAAGCCCCAAAGAAGAATACAACCCAGACTGACTGAAGCATGGGGGTGGATCAGTGATGGTTTGAGCTGCAATATCACAAGATTCCATAAGCCCAAATACTTGTGGCATTCCCTAATAATTGTGCTAGATGGGTGCGTCACTGCCAAGGACTTCCAAACCATTCTGGAGGCCCACGTGCACCCAATGGTTCAAACATTGTATCCTGAAGGCAGTGCCGTGTATCAGGATGACAATGCACCAATACACACAGTAAGACTGGTGACAGAGTAGTTTGATGAACATGAAAGTCAAGTGACAAACATCCCCTATGGCCTGCACAGTCTCCAGATCTAAATATTATTGAACTACTATGGGGTGTTTGGAGGAGCGAGTCAGGAAATGTTTTCCTTCAACAGCATCACATACTGTAGTGTCCTGGCCACTATTCTGCAAAAAGAATGCCTCAATATCCCTCTAGCCACTGCGCAGGACTTGCGTCTGTCATTCCCAAGATGATTTAATGCTGTATTGGCTGCAAAAGGAGGCCCTAAAGCATACTTATGAATTACTGAGGTCTAAATCCAGACATTTTAATTTCATTTTCAACAATATATATGATAATAATAACAATAATAATGATAATAATAATAATATTTAGTAGTTCATTTTGTACACAGTAGTTCATTTTTTGGGTGAACTATCCCTTTAAAGGGTTAAGATCTAAACACACACAACGTGATTTCTTTTCTCTACCGGACATCATGCGACCATTAGCTCATTACAGTGATGATGTCAGTGTTTTGAGGCTGGTTGTGTTTATCTGATTTACCTGCGCTATTTGACCCGTTCATCCTACACAGACTAAATCTTCAGCGTCAGTCCACCTGGAGCCCAGACAGTCTCGCAGAAAAGTCATGCCTAATATATCTCCCATATTACACCTTTGTTATTCATAATAGCAGACCTCTGTGCTGCACCAGAACTTTTTCCCCCCTTTGTTCACGCCAGGTAAACATTACCAGCGTGTTTAGTTGTTTGACGTGCTTTCTAGCATTCCTGGAAACTGCCGTTAGGAGGTACACGTCTCCTCTGCTGATGCCAGTGTTACAAACACAGCGATCCAGATGTCTGTGGAGCTGGAACTGAGCGTGGAATGAACGTCACTGTGTTTGGGTTAAAGGATAATAAGAAACCTGTTGGAGGCATCTGGGGTTTCAGTGGTAAAGCTTGATGATGGAGATGAAGGTGCTTTACATTTAAATGCAAAAGCAGACTTCAACAGCCCAGATTCATGAAAGCATTCTTGGGAATAAACTTATTTAACTGATATTTTAATAATGGAATTTTTATATGGAGTTTTTAAAAATATTGTATTGCTGTGCTTTAATGTAAACAGTCTGCAAAGTTGTTAATCAAAAAAGTGCATTATAAATATTGATAGTGTCTCTCAAAAGAAAAAGTCAGATCTGAACTGTTTTAGGGAGACGTATTTTTAGATTTCCACTTCTATCAATTAACTTCATTCATACAATATTTTTCCTTTGGCTTAGTTCCTTTATTTATCAGGGGTCACCACAGTGGAATGAACCATCAACTTATCCAGCATTTGTTTTACACAACCCTTCCAGCTGCAACCCAGTACTTGGAAACATCCATACACTATGGCAAATTTAGTTTCTTCAATTCATCTATACTTAGTGTTAGGCAGTAGCGTCGCTACAACTAGTGACGCTACTGGCTTAACTACATTTCTCAGTAGCGTGGCGGTAGCATCGCTACTTTCTAAATCAAATAGCTTTTCAGTAGTGAAGTTATTTTATCAGTCAAGTAGCGCAAGTAGCACAAAGCTACATTTACCAATCGCGGATCAATAAGTGACGGCACCGACATTCACTGAGCTGTGAGGGCAGTGTCTAGCCGAAGAAAGTAAATCCATATGATAGGGAGACGGATGATTTCTTCTTCTTCCTGTTTTACGGTGTTCGACAACACACTTTTTGGTGCGTTACTGCCACCTCTGGTGAAACTTGTTTGATGGAAAGATGACTGAGGGAGAGGAGTTATTTCTAAAGCAGGATTCCTCGTAACCATACCTCGACAAGTACATGTTAAGATGCAATAACTTAATTTCTGATGCTGTGCTCAAAAAATAAAAACACTTTAGTATATATAACACTGGGCGAGGCAGTGGCGCAGTAGGTAGTGCTGTTGCCTCACAGCAAGAAGGTCGCTGGGTCGAACCTCGGCTAAGTTGGCGTTTCTGTGTGGAGTTTGCATGTTCTCCCTGCCTTCGCGTGGGGGTACTCCAGTTTCCCCCACAGTCCAAAGACATGCGGTACAGGTGAATTGGGTAGGCTAAATTGTCCGTAGTGAATGAGTGTGTGTGTGAATGTGTGTGTGGATGTTTCCCAGAGATGGGATGCGGCTGGAAGGGCATCCGCTGCGTAAAAACTTGCTGGATAAGTTCCGCTGTGGCGACCCCGGAATAATAAAGGAACTAAGCCGACAAGAAAATGAATGAATATATAACACTATATTGCTTATTACAATATAAATATATTTCTTATCAAACATTTTTCCCTTTACTATGAATTACTATAGTATTTTAAATGTGTAACACCTGATTTTATTGGATGTTTTGTTTTAGCTGTTATATACTATAATGTGTTTCTGTTTAGTTCAGCATATTATTTACAGTAAATAACTGAACTGAACTATTATGCTTCATATGGTTCATTGACAGTTTTAATAATCACTAAGATATGATTGACTTGGATTTAAGTTGCTTTGATTTAATAATGAAAATTGTAAAAATAGCTTAGCTTGCTACATTTCCCAGGGGGTAGCTTTAGTGTAGTTAAGCTACATTTAAAGTAGAGTAGCTAATAGCTTAGCTCAATACATTTGTTAAGTAGCTTGCCCAACACTGCCTATACCACATGTCTTTGGACTATGGGGGAAACCGGAGCACCCAGAGGAATCCTACGCCAACACTGAGAAAACACGCAATCTCCACACAGAAATACCAACTGGCCCGGCCAGGACTTGAACCAACGACCTTCTTGCTGTCTCCCACCTTCGATTTACGTCAACACAATCAAAATAATATATTTGCATAACCCCGCCAGCCTGTAACATACGAATACTCTGAAGACCAATCAAAACAGACGTGGCCTCAGTGTTGTCAACTTAGCAATGTGGCAATCTAGCCCCTTTTCGTACTACGTTAGCAATGTTTATTTCAAAAGGCACCTAGCAACAAATTTAGCAATGAAAGTTAACAGACTGGAGCATTCAGAAGCAATAATTTCAGCAGAAATTCAGCAGATAAAGTTCTGGTTTTGCAGCTTATGCTCAATTAAAGTGACAATGCATTGATAAAGAGCAAAACCACATTGGATGATAGTAAAAAGTAGTAATTTTACCCAATAAGTAATGCAATAATCAATCCAGTGAACTTAAAATATTTAAAACTACAACAAAAAACCCAAAACACTTTTTTGGGGCTCAAACAACTAAACCAAACTTCACGCAATGACATCACTGCATCACTTAGCAATATTTTGGTACGCTTTCAGCAACTTTCTCTGAAAATTAGTTGGCAACAATGCTTAGCCAGCTGACCAATCGAAGCAGAGCTGGCATCTAGGGGGGAGGCATCTAGATATTGAAATCATTGCAAAAATTATTCTGAAAATTCAGAGAAAATTACAAAGATTTCAGATCTTAGATGCATTTAATGTCAAATCTAGTTAAGATGTTTATTTTTTTTATTATGTTTTCTTGTTTATTATCTATAAAAAATGATAAATAATAGGATATATTTCATAACTATAATATACTCTACCTCACAAAAGTCTTGTCGCCCATCCAAGTTTTGACTTCAAGTTGACCATTTGGGATCAGAAGTGGCTCATATGAAAGGCAAAGGCCTCTAGATTACGCTTATTTGACCAAAATAAAACATGATCATGCCTTGATTTTTAATGATTTAATTAGGACAGTAAGGTCTGACTTTGCTGAGACAAAAGTCTTGTCACTGAACAGAAATAATGTCCAGTATAGAATATAAAGTCCTGCTGCAGTGGAGACAGAATGAATATTGTGTCTGACTCCATCATGAGCTTGGAGGACTGCATCATACATCTCTGCAATGACTGAAATCACTGATTAATAAAGTCATCTGGAATGGCAAAAAAAGCGTTCCTGGAGGACTCCCAGAGTTCATCAAGATTCTTTAGATTCATCTTCAATGCCTCCTCCTTCATCTTACCCCAGACATGCACAATAATGTTAATGCCTTGTGACTGGGCTGGACAATCCTAAAGCACCTTGACCTTCTTTGCTTTCAGGAGCTTTGATGTGGAGGCTGAAGTATGAGAAGGAGCGCTATCCTGCTGAAGAATTTGCCCTCTCCTGTGGTTTGTAATGTAATGGGCAGCACAAATGTCTTGATACCTCAGGCTGTTGATGTTGCCATCCACTCTGCAGATCCCTCGCACACCCCATACTGAATGTAACCCCAAACCACGATTTTTCCTTGACCAAACTTGACTGATTTCTGTGAGAATCTTGGGTCCATGTGGGTTCCAGTAGGTCTTCTGCAGTATGTGTGATGATTGGGATGCAGTTCAACAAATGATTCATCTGAAAAATCCCTTCAGCCACTTTTCCAATTGATCTTACAACTGGGATCGACGACAAGACTTTTGTCAGGTATTGTATATATATATATATATATATATATATATATATATATATATATATATATATATATATATATATATATATGGGTATATCTATTTTGACTATAAACATCGAATGGATTACTTTGAATGTATATTTGCCTTTTCTTTGTTCTGTTAAAGCCACAAAAACAAAGTGTTGGGAGATGTTACATGTTACATGGAAACCGGAGAGCCTGGTGAAAACCCACGCAAACACGAGGAGAACATGCAAACTCCGCACAGAAAAGCCGACCTGGCCAGGTAGTGTCCGAGCTGGTGACATTCTTGCTGTGCGGCTGTGGTGCTAACAAATGGGAGGAGTAGGTGTGGAAGGGGGGATTCTTCAAGGTAAAGATGGCTGAAGTAAGATACTCTGGTTATTTATAGTTGTTAAGGAGTCGTCTGATTGGTAAATCAGTGTTAGCTAATGTGGACCAGGTGCTATCAATCATAAGCTTGTGCTCCTGTTGAAATTAGTTTAGAAATAAACTTCACTTTGATAGTGTAAACCTATTTTTATTTCCTTTAACTTAAGTATTAAAAAGTTCTCAATCTTATAGCTGCATTTTCATAAAACAGTATTTAACATTTGTCAATTGCATCTCTCCTACTGCAATTGTTGTTTGTTTTAGCAAACTGATGGATGAGTCGAAATGCTATGCTAATAAACCTCCATTCCAACTCAATATGAACCCAGAACATTCACAAGAGCTCACGACAAAAGCAAATGTGCGCAATTTTAAACACTTCAGCGAGTCTCCAAACCTCATAAATATTATTCTTGTAGTTTTCTCAGAAATGAGAGTATAAAGGGGCAAAAGTACAACAACAGGCTTTGATTATCGGCTTCTGTTGTGTGTTAAGCAGGCAAATATGAGGCTTCAGAAGACAAGCAGATCAAATGTGCAGTCACACACACACACACACAAAAAAAAAAACCTCAAAGACACATCAGTGGAGATGGATGAGAGCATGTGATGGATAATGTTCAGCGATGGATGTGTGTTTGTCACTATGTATGTGTGTGTATGTGTGTGTGTGTGTGTGTGTGTGTGTGTGTGTGTGTGTTGTGAGGTTGTTCGCACATGGAAGCGATTACTCAGGTACTTAGCCTCCTAGCGCACAAACACACCAGGATAGTGTGCATGCGTTTGGGGAAAAATGCTCCAACAAAGTCAGGGCGAGTTTAAAGCAAATTCAGTAGTTTGTATCAATCATTCTAGAAAGCAAATATTAGGTAATAGGATACAAAGCAGCAGGGATTTCTTAGGAAAGAATTTGTTACAGATCAATTCTAATGCCATTTTTTAATTCTTGAAAAAGATGCCTCACATATTTTCTTAAGAAGATGATGGTTTTAGCTTTCAGGAAATCAAAAGTATGTCAAGTCAAACATTACTCAGAGTATCTTCTTTATTATACAACCTTAAACCAGAAAAGGAAATAAATTGGGACAGTATGGAAAACACAAATAAATAAAAGAGAGCAGTGATTTCTAAATTTACTTTTTGTATTTCATTGCAGACAATACAACAAACATTATTTCAAGAGTTCCTACTTAGATATGCATAGCGTTAATAGCAGGTTTGGCATTCTGCCCTGGGAGAGAACCCTGAGCTCGGAGATACTTGAGCCCAAGGCTCCAGCCCGGTCAATAAGCATGTAAGGGGATCCGAGATCAGGTAGGTCTCGAGAGCTCTCCTTAGTAAAGGGAGGAAAAGGAGGAGATGGGATGGAAGGGGGGATCCTTTCAAAACGAAGATAGAGCAATAGGGAAAAACAATCCATTTATTGTAAGCTTAGATCCTTTTCATTGGATTATTACTGATTAAAGATGAGCAGCCAGTCGTGCTTAATCATAACACGTGCTCCTCTCAAAATTAGTTTATGAATCTTCATTTAATGTGTTTCTCGTGATTTTTGATTGTTTTTTGTGTTATTTCCAATTTTGGTTTTTGCAACACATTCAAAAACAGCTGGAACAGTAAAGCATTTTCCACTTTGTAATGTTGCCATTCCTTTTCACAACACTTAAAAGACATTTCGGGACTGAAGACACCAAGTCATGAAGTGTTATTTTGTCCCATTCTTTCGGCAAACAAGTTGGGCAACAGTACGGGGTCTTCATTATCGCATTTTGCACTTCAAAATGTCTCGACCCAGTTTACTGACACTTTTCATAAACAAAACAAAAATCACATATTTTTAAATAAGAAAACGGCAATAATAGACGTAAACCAGGTTTTAAAAATTGCGTTGACATCTATTGTTAATTATATGAGGCTTTGAGCATCTCCATTTGACGCCTGAGGCAGCCCATTGAAAGCAATGGAATTCCTTTTGCGTGGGTATAGTGATGCCAAGGGGCACCTTAGGCGTCCTCATACTGACGCGCGAGGTGCTTGACCATGCTTCAGATTTTGATGCCTTCGGGGTGAGAATGGGTTGAGATTAATGTTATGGAGTGGCCAGCCCTCATAGAAAACTTGGGTAAAAGGCCAAAAAAAAAAGGGCTGACATTAAAAATGCTGTTTCTTAAGACAATCTTCCACCTGTTCAATGCTAAATATTTAGTTCAGTGATTCACAAGAAAGACATTTTTCGGTACTATAGTAAATATTTGATTATTTTTTTGTACAGCTTAATATTGCTTTTTGGGGCAACGCAGTGGCGCAGTAGGTAGTGCTGTCGCCTCACAGCAAGAAGCCCGCTGGTTCGATCATCGGCTCAGTTGGCGTTTCTGTGTGGAGTTTGCATGTTCTCCCTGCGTTCACGTGGGTTTCCTCCGGGTGCTCCGGTTTCCCCCACAGTCCAAAGACATGCGATACAGGTAAATTGGGTAGGCTAAAATTGTCCGTAGTGTATGAGTGCATGTGAATGTGTGTGGATGTTTCCCAGAGATGGGTTGCAGCTGGAAGGGCATCCGCTGTGTAAAAATGTGCTGGATAAGTTGGTGGTTCATTCCGCTGTGGCGACCCCGGGTTAATAAAAGGACTAAGCCGACAAGAAAATGAATGAATGAATGAATGATATTGCTTTTTCTTCATGTTCTGTACAGTAATAACATATTTAACCATATGTTCTTATGCTGTATTTGTGTTACAATCAGTTACTAATATGTATAGTCTTGTTTATGAAGTTATATCTTATATTTCAATATTTCTGTCATGGCTGTGTCCTAATACCTTCATCTAGAAATTAGCCAGATGGATTGCTGGTTCCAGATATGACGGTGTAACACAAAAATAGAGGATTTTTATGTGCAACTATCTCTAGGGTTTATTGGGAATAATCAGAAAATCATTTTAAAAATCAAATTCTGAAGGCAAAAACGTATTACTGATGCCAGAGTTCAGAGGAGAAATTACATATTAGTTTGAATTGATAGAAAGGCAACAATAACTCAAATAGAAAGCTATCAAATACTAACTAGCAAATTAGAACAATGTGGAAAAGCATGGTGGCCAGATAAGATGAGGAAACTTGAGAACCACTTTAAACCATTTTCTACAAAGCCCCGAAGGGAAGATTGTGATAGAAGAGCAAAATATGAGATGGGACAAACTGATTTTGCTCTCACAAACGTATTGTGTTCCCAAGACAAAAACTAATTTCCTAACAAAAATATTTGTGTTCTCTCATAAAAGCTTTGTGCTTCCCAAAGACACTTTCCATCCCCTCACAAAACATGCATTCTTGTTAAAACATTTGCATTCTCTCACATAAATCGCACACTACAGAAAACTTTGAAATTGCACATTTGCATTTTCTCTGCATTCCCCTGATCAGCATTGCATTCTCAGACAAAACAGTTGCATTCTCTTTCTAAAGTGTTTTGTTCTCTAGAGAAACTTTCCATTATCGCACAAATGTTATGCACTCTTTCATAATCTACTGCATTTCTCAAAATAACATTCTCTGCGTTCTCTTGCAAAGGTATTGTGTTCATCAAATAAACTGCAATTTTTATAACAGATTTGCATTCTCTCTCAAATGTAGTGTGATCACCAGTGATACTCTGGATTTTGTCACAAATGTGCATCTACTGAGAAATTTTGCCCTCACTCACAAAATTGTTTAAACTTCCACAAAACAACTGGGTTTTCCTT
Source organism: Danio rerio (assembly GCF_052040795.2). Lineage (NCBI taxonomy): Eukaryota > Metazoa > Chordata > Actinopteri > Cypriniformes > Danionidae > Danio > Danio rerio. Next base: position 5,719,157 of record NC_141041.1, read on the forward strand.
GAGATACTTGGTGTTCTTTCAAAATAAATTGTCTTCTTTTCACCAGAGTCCCTTTGTGTTGTCACAAAACATTTTAGTTTCCCGGAGAAACTTTGCTTATGCTAACAAAACTTTGTATTCTGTTACAAAACTATTGTGTTTCCCACAAGAAACTTTTCGTTCTTTCAAAACATTTTCGCATTCTTTAACAAATTATTGGAACCTGCAGAAACGTTGCATTCATTTGCAAAAATGTAGGTTCTCTTGCAAAATCCCAGAAAAATAATTAGCTTTCTGTTTCACCTGAGAAAACTTTACATTTACTCACAAAACTGCACTTCCCATAAAAAATGTTATTTAAAGTCAAGTTGACTATTTTCATTACGCTACATGTGTGGACAAACAGAGAAACGAAATGTTGTGTCTGGTAGAGGGGGGTAAGTTGACTGGAGTTGAGGGCTCTGTGGGAAGAAGTGGTCTAGCCGAGCAGGCTTTAATACTTCGAAATGCTTTTAAAACATTTGCATTGTCTAAAAAATCCTTGTTACCGGTAGAACCAACTGCGTTCCCAAGAGAAATGACACATTTTCTCATAAAAGATCTATACTACACTGTAAAAATAAATGTTATTTTACAGGTAATTGTGTGTATTTTTTTACAGAATTTTGCTGAATGAACCGCCAACTTATCCAGCACATTTTTATGCAGCGGATGCCCTTCCAGCTGCAACCCATCTCTGGGAAACATCCACACACACACACACACACACACTACGGACAATTTAGCCTACCCAATTCACCTGTAGCAAATGTCTTTGGACTGTGGGGGAAACCTGAGCACCCGGAGGAAACCCACGGGAAAGCAGTGAGCACATGCAAACTCCATGCAGAAATGCCAACTGAGCCGAGGTTCGAACCAGCGGCCTTTTTGCTGTGAGGCGACAGCACTACCTACTGCGCCACTGCGTCGCCAGCCTTGACATTTGTGTGACAATTTTATTAGACTGAACAGAAACTAGTTTTAATTTAACTAGAACTCCACCAGCTACACTCCTGCCTGCCTGATATGCTGGAATGTTCCACTACACGGTTAACAATTTCCTGTAGAGTTTACAGTAACTTACTGGCAGCAGTCAGTGGTGCACCCAGAAAATTGTCTTAGGGTTGGCCGAGTAAAGCCACACTAAATCTTGGGGTGGCACACAAAAATAAAGAATGAATTGTGTAAATATTGTGAATAATAAGTAATGTTATATTTTTGTTTCTGGTAAATGAGGTAAAGTTTTAATTAATTCCATTAATTACTCCTGAAATATTGTATTTTTTTCCTTGAAATAATTCAGCAAGTACACAAGCTAACCAAATAAAAACATTATTTAGTATAAAGACACCAACCAGGTAAGTTATTTTTTACATACTTTTATTGTACAGCATACAGTATATGCTATGTCTAAAATTAATGAACTGATTAATGAATTGATTAATAAAACAAACAAATCAACAAACTGAACAGAAGGCATTACTACACACACACACACACACACACACACTATACACACACTAATACTATCATTTATCCATGCTCCTTTTTGAGCCACAATATATTAATACATATTCTTCTATTTATGTATCCTTTTTTGCAAAATACGCCCACAAAATCATTGAGATTTTTGGCCCTTTTAAGTCAAATAGCAAAATAATGGAGCTGCTAAATAATCTAGAATACAAAAAGCTGATTTCAAAATGCATCTATTTTATAACTTTTTCATTTAAAAAATAATAATTTCTTAACAAAAAAGTGTGCAATCTCAGTAAATCTGCTACGTCGATGGGGCTGATCAATCTACAATAATTTAGTGGCTGCATTTTATTAATTAATTTATTTATTGAAATAACGTGAATTTACAGTAGTACATTTAAATTAATAGTATTAACAACTAAACATGGTGACGCAGTGGCGCAGTAGGTGGTGTTGTCGCCTCACAGCAAGAAGGTCGCTGGTTCAAGCCTCGGCTGGGTCAGTTGGCGTTTCTGTGTGGAGTTTGCATGTTCTCCCTGCGTTCGCGTGGGTTTCCCCCACAGTTCAAAGACATGCGGTACAGGAGAATTGGGTAAGCTAAATTGTCCGTAGTGTACGAGTGTGAAAGGGTATGAATGGATGTTTCCCAGTGATGGGTTGCAGCTGGAAGGGCATCTGCTGCACAGTGGCGTAGCGCAAAATGCGGAGGCCCCCCTGTAGGGATCACCGACGGTACAAATAGCACAAATTTCAAATCATACAAAAACGTAAAAAACTTAATCCTATGAAATGTTCTGCCTTTGTGCTTTGTTTTCTTTGTTTGCTCATTACTACACCCGTAGACAGCGCTTAAGTCCAGCATCTTCACGTAATAACACTGTCTTGTCTAGTGCGGTTGAATGACATTTGTATTGGGAGCACTGTCCCAATGTGGCAGCGCTATAGACGCATGCTCAGCGCCCCTATGCGATATGTAGTGTATCTATGTCACAAATTGAGGAGCGGGGAAAGGACGCGGAGTGGCGTGACAACGCGGGGAATCCTTCACAAACTGAGGAGCGATCACAAGCCGAAAGTGGCGAGAGCGTCAAAGTAGCCAGAAGTCATTCATTTTTTAACGAGAACCGGCGGCGAGAAACAGCGGCGCGTCTTCATTGGCCATGATGCGGTTCGGCGGCAAGCAATCAGAATGAAGTAGTCCACCGCTTGAGCGGAGTTCAGAGAACACAGACCTGTGAACTTTGGTTCCGACCACAGTTGGTCCCAAGAGTTTGATTATTGCAATTCCTGGATTTTCAATTATTAAAAATCGCGACGACATGGGGCCCCCTAATCACGCGGGGCCCACTCGCGGTGCGTGCCCTGCGAGCCCGTCCGCTACGCCACTGCTGCTGCATAAAAACGTGCTGGATAAGCTGTGGCGACCCCAATAATTAATAAAGGAACTAAGCCGAAAAGCTGAAAAGACAATGAATGAACAACTAAACATATTGGAGTGGCCACTGGTATGGCCGGAATTTACACAAGAGTCACCGTGGCTACCCCTGGCCACCCCTTGGGGGCGCCCCTGGCAGCAGTTCACCAGTAACTTCATAAGTTAATCAATTAGTAAATCAATTACAGAAAAAAAATACAGTATTTACAGCACCATTTATATTGCCGTACATGTATTTATGGAATTGTGCATATACAGGTCCTGTGAAATATACAGTAATTTTCACAATGCAACTTTAAAATACAGTAACGTACCTCATAACTAGGCCCACATGGAATCTGCGCGCGCAGAATTCCGCAGGCTTTCGAGAGATTTTCCGCAGATTTCTGCAGATTTTTAGCCCATTATTAATTCTGTTTATTTACTTGAGTAAATGTGTAAATCTAAATTTATTCAGTTTTTATTCAGTAATTTATTAATTTTTATTTAATATATTAAGGTTTTAGTTATGATACTTCGCTGGATACTCCCAAAGTAATTCCGCCGAAATCCACAGATTTTTTACCAAAATTCTCTGCAGAAATAGCAAAAAACGTCCACAGATTCAGTCTGGCCCTACTCATAACTGCTCATTTTACAGTTAAATAGTGTAATTTAAAAAATCATTAACAGTGTTTCTAAAATACTGCTAAGGCTTTTTATTCTCTTTTCTTCATGAATGTTAATCTGCTTTGTCACAGTGTACGTAAAAACCCCTACCAACACAGGGAGAACATGCAAAATCCACACAGAAATGCCAACATTCCTTTAAAAGCTGTTTTATCCACATTTAAATCTGTTTTTAAAAATTTCATTCCTTGTTGTTTTTATTTCTTATACTTATTTCTTTTATTCTTGTTTATGTAAAGCGCTTTAAATTTCCATTGTGTATGAAATGCACTATATAAAAGACACTTGCCTTGCCATACATTATAAATAGAGCTACAGAAATAAAGATGACTTGATTTGATTTCTCTTACAAGTCCTTTGCGATCTCCTGAGAAGCTTTGGTTACACTGAAATCATTTTGTCCTCCCACTTCATATCATCAACAAGTTCCACAAGCGAATGTGAAATTTTGTGAGAGAATGCATGACCACTGAAATACAATTATTCCCCCATCTCCATTGTTTCACCATCCCCTCGGTAGGCTTCAGATGTTTTTTCAGCCGAGCAGAAACCATCAAATGTCCCGTAAGTGAGTGTTTGTGACTCGTAGATGTGGAGAGTAAATCATTCGGTCACAACAACATTCCACCATGAGCTCTGCTGCCCTGGGGGAAGGTCGGAGGAAAACTATACTTCCCCTGAAAAAAAGTTCAAGAGAACATTCTCCTGGCCCAGTTTACCCCGTATGAACAATTACATGCTCTTAAAACCCCGTTACACAGACTGTTAAAATGCACAGCCTCAATAAACCCACTGACACCGCAAACCCTGTCAGTATTCAACGCTGCCTCTTTAAACAGCTTTTCAACTTCTATACATTTTCACACTTTGTAATACGGTGAAAAAACTTCACGGTAAGTATATAGAGTATTCTATCATGTTCATTTAAATCATATGTACATTACCTGACAAAAGTCTTTACATCAATCCCAGTTGTAAAAGCAACAAATAATACCTTGACTTCTAGTTGATCATTTGGAAAAGTGGCTAAAGGAAGATTTTTCTGATGGATCATCTGTTGATCTGCATCCCAATCATCACACATACTGCAGAAGACTTACTGGAACCTGCATAGACCCAAGATTCTCACAGAAATCAGTCAAGTTTGGTAAAGAAAAGATCATGGCTTGGGGTTACATTCAGTATGAGGCCGTTTGAGAGATCTGCAGAGTGGATGGCAACATCAACAGCCTGAGATATCAAGACATTTGTGCTGCTCATTACATTACAAAGCACAGGAGAGGGCAAATTCTCCAGCAGGATAGCGCTCCTTCTCATACTTCAGCCTCCACAAGGTGCTTCAGGATTGGCCAGCCCAGTGACCAAATATGAACATTATTGAGCATGTCTGGGGTAGGATGAAAGAGGAGGCATTGAAGATATATTCAAAGAATCTTAAATGAACTCTGGGAGTCCTGTAAGAACGCTTTTTTTTGCAGTCCTCCAAGCTCATGGGAGTCATAGACAATATTCATTTTTTTCCCACTTCACCATGACTTTATTTTCTATACAAGTGGGGGTCAAACCTACAGCCCACAGTCCAGATTAGGCCCGCAAACAGGTTTAATCCAGCCCGTGAGATGATTCTGTAAAGTTTAAAAATGGGGTTAAAACTTTCAATAAAAGAACCAGCTGTTCCAATTGTGTCCACTGGACGGCTGTTGCAAACTGTTAATTTCATCTGATTCAAATGCCTGAATCAGCGCCAGTGTGACTGCCTTCTCAAGCATAGTTTATACTCGACGCGCTCGCTAGTTCGCTTGAGTGTGTGCGACATGATTTCGGCCAGTGGAGCGCATGTTTTTTTTAAAAACTCGAGCAAATAGTGCTCACGCGTTTGATTTGAGTTAAATATGAACCACTCTGAAGAGATTTTGTCTGAAACAGTACAACTGTACAAACATCTTTATGATCCGTGATCATAGGGATAACTAGATGATCAATAATTCTTGGCTAGAAATTTCAACAGCAGTAGGAAAGAAGAAAAGTTTTTGTTAAAACAGTTTGGAAAAACCTGAGGGATAAGTTTGTTAAAACCAAAAGAGGCCATTGCAAAAGTGAAGACCCAGATACACAATTACAGAATATGTTTTTCCACCATTCATAGGTTTTTACACTAATATATATATTGCAATTTTTAATTTAAACAATTTAATAGTTCCAGAGTATAATTAAGGAAGAAATTATTTCTTTGATAATTGGAAAGGAATATTTGAACCTATTGGTTTTCAATATACTGATGCCGGCTTTTCTAGGCTTTATTGGTCATAATGTTCAGGAATGTTGGACCATTATTGCCTTTTTAGCATAAGCATAGGACAGAAACTAGCCAGACAGTAATGTGTCAACTGTAAAGTGGGCTAAATCTAAAAAAAAAAACATCTGTATTTTTAAGTAAGTGTGCTTTTTTTGCTTTTATTTTTGCCATATTAAAAAAATATATATTTGTAGAGCAGCCCATGTTCTGTTGTCAATATTATTTTAATAAACTTTATTAGGTAGAACTGTCCGAGATATGTACAAAAGCAAGTGATGCAACAGTTTGATAAAAAAAAATCTTGAATGGTTATAAAATCTTTATAATCATTAAAATAATGAATCAAAACAATTAAAATGATTAGTTTAAAAATATTGTATGATATTAATGATATTACGTAGTTCCGGAAACGTCCTACTTCACTGTTTATCCGTCAGACTTTACGGTCAGTTTTTTTAACCGCCCCCTGTCGTTTTAAAGAATATGACAACGGCGAACGCGGCAAGTATAAAAGCCTCGTCCGTTTCGCGAGGTGCGTGATGCGGCGCCAGGGAAAAGTATAAATCCAGCTTCAGAGAGAAAGACCATATCTATGCCCTGCCATACCACATCTCAAGGAAACATCTCAAGGAAAGTAACTATTTCACGTTTGGTCAGTTTAGTCGTATGAAAATGTACAATAGAAAAAAATAGGCGTAGGATCCAACCACAACCCCTAAACCCAACCATCATAGGTGGATAAGCAAATTGTACGAATAAGATCGTATGAATTCATATGAATTAGCCACTAAATCAAAAAGTTGCTGTGAGATCGTGTTGTCCTCAGGCTCCAGCTTTATGTTTTATGTCGATCGTATTAAAACAAAGAAACAATCTGAAGTTGTTGTTTTTAAGTTTCATACACCATGATTTTACCTGTCTGGCCCACTTGGGAGTAGATTTTCCTCCATGTGGCCCCTGAGCTGAAATGAGTTTGACACCCCTGTTCTATACTGTACTTTTGTCAAAGCAAAGTTAAACCTTACTGTCTTAAATAATTAAAAATCAAGACATAATTATATTTTATTTTGGTAAAATAAGCGTAATCTAGAGGCCTTTGCCTTTCATTTAAGCCACTTCTCATCCCTAATGATCAACTAGTAACAAGCGTAATTTTTTGTGTTTTTTTCTGATATTTTAATGTAAAACATTTTACATATTGTGCCTTAAATAACATTAACATAGATTAATAAATACCACAGTAAATACATTGTTCAGTGTGTTCATGTTATTAAATACATGAGCTAACATTAACTAATGGAACATCATTCTAAAGTGTGACCTCTTACACAAACACAGACGTGGATACATGTGCAATCGAACCCTCAAGCTCGCGCACATGGTAAGATCATTAGCGGGGTCGTCTTACTGCAAACTAACAGCCTCCGTCAGGCCATCTCAACCTACAGTGAGAACAAAAGGACACAGTGTGTGTGTGTGTGTGTGTGTGTGTGTGTGTGTGTGTCTGTCTGTGTTTCCTTCAGCTCTACGGACAGATCCAACATAACCAGACGTTCAGAGAAAAAGACTTAAGGCCAGATCCTGTTGTTACACACGCTCACGCCAACGGGAGGCGGTTTTGAATCAGAACATTCCAGATCTTTGCCCACCTGGGTCTTAACATACCCATAATGCTTCAGAAAGCTTTAATGACAGAGCGGCTTGGACTAAAGACTGTAATTTAGCTCTTAACACACACACACTGGGCAGCGCTCGCCTCTCTCTGATTAGGATGTGGGATTATGTCACTCACCACAACATCACGTGATTGGTCAATGGTTGGTGCGATCGGCCAATCGGTGGTGTGAGTTTGAATATGTGTGCGGTATATCAGTATCAGACAGGGCTGTAATTAATGATACCGACCGCTATGAGTAACGCACTGGAGCTTCGCCATCAGACTAGTGATAGTAGATTTCTTTTCTCTGGCGTCATAGTCTATCCATAAATGTGAACTAAGCATTTTTTAAGCAAAAGAAAATGACTTTTAAAAACTAGCCATGCTGAAGCACATTTTGAAATCGAATACATTGGAGCATTTGCAAATTACATTCATGACATACAAGATCATGTTTGGATATATATATATAAAAAAAATTAACTAATTAATCGCACCTTTTTAAAAATTTAATCACGATTAATCGCATTTAAAATACTGAAACCTGTAATTTTGGCTATTTAAATGTAAAATTAATGTAAATGCAAGACAAAAAATATTTAAATTCAAAATATAACTGTTTGATAGAATTTTTGTTTAACTTGTTACACAGATTTCTTCATGTAAACAACATACCCACAATAAACCATCAAGATCCTGGCTTGAAAGCCATATTTATTAATTACAGAAATTAAAACACAGGCATGTTAATGACATTTAAATTTCAAAACAATCAATGCCGATAAAGAAAACATTGATTTCCATGTTGGATTCTAAGTGGACTGCAAAAAAACGCCAAAATACAGGAATTGCAGATATGGAAAATGAAAAATTATAATAATAAACTATAGAATACAAACTGTTGCACTCATTGTAAAGTTTTATTGCTGTGAGTTGAGAATATTAATTATAGAGTAGAAACAATTTTGCTTAATACTCCTTTACATTCATCCAGTTGCTAAGACTAGGAGTATCCTGCAAGTGCACAGAGACTCCCAAATGCCCGCAAATGAATGTTAATTTCACGCAAACCGGTCGTTAAATACATTGCACACCCCTCTCGCCCCTACTCAGATACGTCACTCACTCCACCCCTGACATACCCTCAACGGGCCTGACACAGACACACACACAACGTGCTGCAGACGTTTTGGCCCCAACGGCCTTCCATAATGGAGCGACTCCCCTCAGATTCAACAGGCATGATCACGTTCATCAAATTTGCTTAAATTAAGCGTCCAAAAGTATTACTGTATTTCACAAGGATTCTGACACAACAACGCGAAGGATACGCTTTCGTTGCGTTTAATGAGTAGCTGTCTTTGACAGGTCGCGACTTCACCAGAGACGTTCTGAGTACATTCACATAAGACACCAATACTCCGATTTTAATATGATTAAGATAATACTCTTATTAAAATTCTACCGTGTAGCCTTAAAAGGAACCTTACCTTAAAGGAACACCGAGTCACGAAATGCGGAGGATTTTCTTTCTGTTCGCCATGCGGTATCAACTTACAACAGAAGTCGAAAGTTAAAAATGAAACACCCGAAATTGCATGAAACTTTGGAGAGCCTGGTGATGCGACTAATTGTTTTATACTGAAACTTGCCTTCAAAAAGTGCTTCCTTGGTCTTATCCACATTTACTCCATGTTGAACACATGGCCACCACAACAGGAAGTAAAAAAAACCCTGCAACTGCGTTAATTGCTTAAATTTTTTTAACGCGTTAATTATTTAAAATGAATCGCATGCGTTAATGCGTTAATTTTGACAGCGCTAATATATATATATATATAAAAGTGCGATATATGCAACTTATTTAGAAATATTGCTAAATGGCTGTACATACCCAGGTATCAATCAATCAATCAATCAATCAAGCCTTTATTTGTCACTACACTTTCGTATAGCGAAATTGGACCCCCCAGACCATACACAAAACATCACAAACAACTTTTCAGGGGAGACAGATCTTAGGAGGTAGCATTTAGAAACGAAGAAAGATACATTTGGACAGTTAGGCTAAAAAACACCCCCTCAGCTTGCCCTTGATTAGGACAAAGTGAGAAAAGGGAGAAAAACAGCCCTATCTTAGCATAAGCACACCGGCAAGACACAACATAGACAGAGGGGATGGGAACAGGGGTAATGGAAAACAGTCCGTTGAGTGCGGGCAGCCAACTGGTCCAGCAGCCATTTCCAGCGCAAGTCACAGCCCCGCCCACGCCCCACGTGGGTAAAAGCACACAAAGGCGTTTGGATGTGGATCGGTGATGAATGTTTATCTGTAGATATGTTTGTGTGTGTGTGTGAGCCTGCATAGTCCAGAGTCCCGCAGGTGTCCTTGACAGGGGCAGGAATTTCAGAGCGTCCGCTTATCTTGCTTATCCCAGGGAGTTGTTTACTTCCAGCCGAGGCCGTCTGGCAGGAGTAAGAGGAGAGCCGAAAAAAAGACAGTAAGATACTTCCACTTTAGGTCAATATCTGCCAATTTCACAGATATTTAATGTCCATCACTCGTCTCCCGATCTGGCCAAAATTTGTTGCAGAGCCGCTAGCTTCACCTCGATGGTTTCCAGTTTGCGGTCAAGGACCATAGTCTGATTCGCGACCCTACCCATCAGTGTTTCAATCAAGCCGGCCAGCCTAGTGGGGTTTTGAGCTGCGCTGACCGCTTTTATCAGTTTCCGATATCCCAGGGCCCCGCATAAGCCCATCAGCAGAAACCCTGTTATCAAAGTTCCGAATAGGTAGATATCTTCAATATCCTCCAGAGACTGAGCAGCTAGACAGAGGACTCTCCACTTCTCCCACCCGTCCATCACATATCCAGCTGCGAGCGTCCCCGCAGGACAGCTGGGTTCGCCGGAGCCCAGCGATCTCGTTGAGAAGATGGTGTCAATTGCATTCAGAGGCCAGTTGATCAAATCCATAATTCCTTTTTCGTTTGGAAAGCAGGACAAGGAGAGCCTCAGAGATAGAATAAGATGAGACAAGAGGTGCTAGCAAGGAGAGATATGGTACGGAGCGGGAAGAAGAGCGACCGCCTTCGCCGAGAGCCAAAGAAGATGCCTAGCAAAGAAGGTAGCAAAGAATTCAGGTCCAGCAAAGAATTCTGGTCCAGACTTGGCATAAAGCTGGCACAGCAGGCATTTGTCTGGCCCTGGCATGCAGCATGTGGTCCAAACATGGCCCAGGCTTGGCTGGGGTGGCACCGACTTACAGGTGGCACTTAAGACTTGGGCCAGATATCAAATGTAGTATTTGGCCCAAAATGTTAAAACGTATATGTGGGCCACGTAAGTTTGGCTTATCTTGACCCACTTTTAAAATACATTTAAAAACTTTTTGAGTAAAGAAAAAAAATATTTGCTTGATGAAAAAGCACAGCCATAAAGTGAAATGCTTCAAGAGTTTACTAAAAACATTGCAGTCGTGACAAACCAAACCAACATATTCAGGCCCAGTTCAGGCCCAGTTAAGGGCAGGGCCAGATGGAATCTGGGTAAAAATCTGCGGATTTCTGTGGAATTATTTTAGGAATATCCAGCGGAGTATCATAACTTACACTTTAATATATTACATAAAAAGTAATAAATTACTGAATAAAAATTGAATGAATTTCGATTTACACATTTACTCAAGTAAATAAACAGAATTTATAATGGGCTAAAAAACTGCAGAAATCTGCGAAATTCTGTGAAAAATCTGCGGAACTCTACGCGCGCAGATTCCGTGTGGGCCTAGTTATGGGTTATTAGCTTGGCTGAGACTTGGCCCAGATATGGTCCATATTCGCCTCTTGTACGGAAGCCAGACTTGGTCCAGTCATGTACCGTAATTCACTGCAGCATGTGGGCCAAGCAAATGCTGATGGTGTGTGCCAGATCTGGGCCAGAGAAATTTTGCTATGGGGGAATATAGTCAGGTCGATAAATATGAGGGACATTTGACCTACCTACCTACCTACCTACCTATCTCACACGAGTAGCAGCGTGATATGGGTGTATATCAGCACTGGTGGGAGGTGCTTACAGGTGATTTTGCTCACATATTAAGATTATAAGGCTGAACGGCATGAAATGCCATCAGTCTACAGAGATTTTACAGAATTCCTCTGTTGCAATCAGGATAATACAATAATTAACTCCAAAAAAGCCAAAGCAAGGTAATCACTATCAGATTATTATGGTTTAAATACAGCCCTACAGTATACTTAGAATCGACTTAGAATGTCACTTACCTGTTTTTTTAAAATATTTTTTTTATAAACAATTGATCAGCTAAAATCAAATACAAAAAGAAAACACAGATTTTTTTCTCCCTAAGGACTTATTATGCGGTCTCTGTCACCATTTGGTCATCCATCCATCCGTCCGTCCGTCCGTCCGTCCGTCCGTCCGTCCGTCCGTCCATCTATCTATCTATCTATCTATCTATCTATCTATCTATCTATCTATCTATCTATCTATCTATCTATCTATCTCACACCAGTAGCAGTGTGATATGGCTGTATATCGGCACTGGTGGAAGGTGCTTACAGGTGATTTTGTTCACATATTAAGATTATAAGGCTGAACGGCATGAAATGCCATCAGTCTACAGAGATTTTACAGAATTCCACTGTTGCAATCAGGATAATACAATAATTAACTCCAAAAAAGCCAAAGCAAGGTAATCACTATCAGATTACTATGGTTTAAATACAGCCCTACAGCATACAAAAAAGAGAGATCGACTTATGTCACTAACCTGTTTTATAAACAATTAATCAGCTGAAATCAAATACAAAAAGAAAACACTGATTTTTTTCTCCCTAAGGACTTATTATGCGATCTCTGTCACCATTTGGTGGCGTAATCGTCATTGCTCTGCTCAGTATACAAGGCTACTCTGCTAAAGCTGACTCCGAAATTATAAATATTTAAACTATAAAGGCGCTGTCCTCATAAATAAACTATATAGTTGCAATCTAAACAACTCAGTCAGTGTGATAATGCAACTTGGCGATGATAGCGTGTGGCCGCTCATGAGGATTAGGTTTCGGCTGTGACGTACGATGAGATCTATCCACAACGACGTCTTTATCGAGGTGTAGAGCATCCTTGATAAGTTTGGAGACTGCTGATATGGTGGAAGGAAAATCTTCAGGTACTCCCAGGATTCTTATATTATTACGGCGCGATCTCGCTTCAAGATCCTCACATTTATCTTCCAACCGCGTTACCTCAGCAGAAAGAAAACCCATCTTTTCTTGAATCACGGTGACGCCGTCAGAACAGATTGTTAAGGATTTGTTCCAAGTCCTTAATTGTATTTTTCATAGTCGCCACATCGGTCTGTACTGTGACCATATTATTAGAAAACCCTGCTTTTACAGCTTGCAGCTCACTTTTTATGGTTGAGAGATCGTCGCCCACTACAGTTTGCAACTCCGAGCGCAGAATACCTGCAATGTCTTTACGTAGAGAGGATAAAAGCTCAGCTTTGAGAGATGTGTTGTCGGCCGGGGGCTCCGTTTGCGCTTCTGAGCTATCTGAGGAGGAGATGCAGGAACAGCAGAAAGTGCAGGCCGCTTAATTGGCAGCCTTACTGGGTTTATTCTTCATTTTTTTAAGCAAAAATACGTAATTTCGATGGACATTAAAAAAAACAAACACTTGTAGGCTGGGTGGTGGGAGCAAAATATGCTAAAGATTGAAATATTGATAAATGTACTGCAGGAGCAACCACGAACGCGACTTACGCCATAGCTGCTCAAACTGGAAGTCGTTGCAATCTAAACAACTACATTCTTGCCTAAAAAAGCCCCATAACTACTATATGTTGTCCAACAGAAATCTTTGTCGAACTGTAGTGAGTCTATTGATCTGCTGTCCCTATATATGGGCGGAGGAGGCTGTACGAGTGCTGTTAATGCAGAATATCAGCCAATCAGATTCGAGAACCAGACAGTTGTGTATATGTATATATGTATGGCTGCTTGGGTGTAGTACAGGATTGTTGGTTGGCTGCAAAAGTGTTGTGAGCAGTTGCTAGGGTATAATTGGTTGCTGCTGTGTTGTAGGTGGTAGATTGCTTGGAAGTTTAGGGTGAATTGCAGGTGGTTGCTAGGTGGAAGGCTTTACATTTATTAATAATAACGACCCATGACTTATGCCAAAATATACCAGACTGGACTGAATGGACATCATACACACAGTCTTAGATGTTTCTCTGCTTTGGTATAGCACTACTGTGGCTGTTATTAAACTGCTATAGAGTTGAAAGATGGGATAATTGGTCCCAATTGCTCCCTAATCATTAAACGGCTGTTGCAAGCATACGTGTCTGCTTCACATGTGTATCTGACTTTTTAATTTATTTTTTATTACAGAATTCCCTGCGCAAGAATCAGAGCTTCACAGAACATTAGTAACCCTCCATCCAGTGATCTTTAAACAATTCCCCAGAGATTCACCCCTCCAGACATATTTTACGCCACCTGCCAGTCAAAATTACAGGAAAATATGTGTAAACCCGAGAAAGGAAGAACGGAGAGAGAGAAGGATGTGGAACAAATGGAACCTCATAAAAGTACCAATAAGAGTTGAGATGTAAACCAGTCCCGCCAATTATATGGCACCTCTTTTAGCTCCGCCCTCCCTCAGCATGTGGGCGTCTGTTAGACTCATAACTCCGCCCTCCACAGCTGCTGCGAGTTGACAGCCTGTACCTCACTCCAACACACACATATACACACACACACATACACATCATTAAAAGCGAAGGCACACAGTCCTCACTCTTTTCTTCTGTTGCTCACTCCTGCTCAATCACACACAGACTTTCTCTATAAAGCCAACTCTGAACCTAAAGGAATCTAAAACTCTTCTCCTGTAATACTTTTCTCACACAGCCCTTCTGTGGGCTGGCAGAAGGTTGTGATTGAAGGATGGCCGGCACAATGCATCTCCTCACGGCCGTTTCTCTGATCTTAATGCTCAGCTCAGCAAACGCAGAATCAACCGGTGAGTACACACGAAGTTTCTTTAAAAGGTTGAAACGGTTCACGATTAACTAATGCGTATTTAAAGGGACAGTTCACCCAAAAATTAAGTCATTATTTACTCAGCCTCCAATTGTTTCTGAGTTTCTTTCTTCTGCTAATAGTAGATACTTCAAAGAATGTTAAAACTGCTAGCCATTGACTTTTATAGTATTTTTCTTTTCTACTATAGAAGTTAATGGCTACTGGTTTACAACATTCTTCAAAATATCTTCCTTTGTGTTTAACAGAAGAAAGAAACTTGATTTGGATTTGAGAGTAATGTTTAATACTATCCCTCTAAATTTATTCAAAAGTTTTTTTTTATTGTAGTTTTATTCACTTGCATGCACTTTTTTCCTTCCACACTTCTCAGTCTGTCTCGTAAAATCTGAATAAACCATTTAATTTCACTCTAAAAAAGGCCCAATTTCTTCCGAAACGCTTTATTTTCCTATTATTTCAATTTTCTTGTCTTGGATCCTACTTACTTTGCAGTTTTTCAATTTATCCATCCATTCAATGCGGATGTGTTTAACTCAAAAGCATCAGGCTCAAATGAAACTTTTTTAGTAACTCCTGTGTGTATGAAATAGAGAGGTTTGATCTGTGTGTGTGTCTTTTATACCCGACATTGTCAGATACCAAATGATACCATATTGTTATTATTGTATTATATATATATATATAGGTTATATATATTTTATATAATATATATTTTCCCCATTTTGGTTTACGGGGGGAAGATTTTTTCAACACATTTCTAAACATAATAGTTTTTATTTTAATTTTTTTATCTTTGCCATGATGACAGTAAATAATATTAGACTATTAGAATATTAGATATTTTCAAGAACCTTCTATACAGCTTAATGTGACATTTAAAGGCTTAACTAGGTTAATTAGATTAACTAGGCAGGTTAGGGTAATTAGGCAAGTTGTTGTATAATGATGGTTTGTTCTGTAGACTATCAAAAAAATACATTGCTTAAAGGTGCTAATAATTTTGAGGTGTTTTTAAAAAATTAAAAACTGCTTTTATTCTAGCTGAAATAAAACAAATAAGACTTTCGCCAAGAGAAACAAATATTATAAGACATACTGTGACTATTTCCTTGCTCTGTTAAACATCATTTGGGAAACATTTAGAAAAGGAAAACAAATCCAAAGGCGGGCTAATAATTCTTTATTAATAGTTAATATAACTATTATTAATAAGTAATATTACTATTATTATTGTTATTATTAATATTATTGTATGACATAGAGAGATCTAAAGTGTGTGTGCCTTATATTCCTAACATTGTAGGATACCAAATGTCCCCACAAGTACAGCAATACCAAAGAACTGAGACCTTTTAGGGACATGTTTTTCATCTACATGAGAAAAAAGGCTCATAAATCATTCAGAATAAACTATTAAAAAATGTAAAAATTAAAATCTTTTCTTTGAGGGTTGGGTTTAGGGTAGGGGAATTTACAGTTTTTACAGGATAAAAATCATTATGTCTATTGGAAGTCCCCATAAAGATAGTTGTAGAAGTGAGTGTGTGTGTGTGTGTGTGTGTGTGTGTGTGTGTGTGTGCGTGTCATAGTGTCTTTTGCAGCAAGGATTGCATTATTTTATTGAATCTGAATGGACACATAGTACTCAAAGAAAACACACACACAAACACACGTTTGTTTTGGGAATTATGGGGACATTACATAGGTTTGCATTGTTTTTATAGTGTACAAACTGTATTTATATTACTCTAACCCCCCAACCCTAAACTCAACCCTCACAGGAAACTTTACTTTCTAAAATAACTCAATCTGTGTGATTTATAAGCTTTTTGAGAAATGAGGACATAAGAAATATCCTTATATTACAGTACCTTGTAATACCTGTCATACTTAAAAAAAAAAAAAAAAAAAAAGTCCATAATTTCACGGTTAATTTCCAGCAGCGGGGTGCCGGGAAAAAAAACATAAAAAACTGATGTTAAATTACAGAAATTTACTGTAAAATAACAGCTGTTGAATTACAGAAATTTACCAGAAATTAAAATTAAAGGAAATTTCTGTAATTTAATATCCGTTATTTTATGGTATATTTCTGCAATTTAACGGCCGCTTTTTACTTTTTTTCAGCACCCCAGCTGCTGATGTCACAAAAACAGACACACACACACACACTGAGTATGTCCACCTACTGAGGCTTTAAGCATTACGCACTTTACCATCAATATTTACTTCAAGACATGTGATTTGCTGAATGTTTACACATTAAAATGACAGATAATACATAAAGCCAAATCACACATGTCGGCAATCACAGCCAGTGTGTAAATATTTCAACACAACATCTGTGGACAGAAACACGGCTTTTAGGCAACAAAGATCTCTGGCCAAACTGTATTGCTGCTTGACAAGAAAGTGAAGATAAACAGACTTTTGTGGGAATATTGCTTAGTTGCACTGATGTGTTGATTGCTAAGGCATGAAAATGAGAGTCAGTCATCTCTTTCAGGTTTAAATATCGGAAAAGACGTCATTCTTGAGTGATTAACATTTCTTTCGTACAACATTATGTTCGCCTGTTCAGCCAATGGCACGCTTCCATCGCTATAATAACCGACATCTGTATTTGACATCCGGCTGTGACACGGCAACGGCTGTCCGTTCACCTGGTTTCCATGATGTTTTCCACTGAAAATGTTCAATGGATCCAATTCAATACCTGTCAATCTCACTTATACAAACTAAGACCAGTTGCTTTCAGCTACAAGACTGTCTGTTTAAAAACTCAAGATATTCATCTGAAATGCGAGTTCTTTCTGCTTATTCTGGATCCCAGCAGAACATTTCTATTAAAGGGATAGTTCACCCAAAAATGAGAATTACCTCATTTAGTCTCCCTCATGTGGCCTTAAACATTTATGAGTTTCTTTATTCTGTTGAACACTAAAGAAGATATTTTGAAGAATGCTGGTACTCACTGACTTCAATAGTACAGTGTAAATAAATCAGTTAATTAACAGTTTCCATATTTCAAGTGTTAATTTACGGTTGCGAATTGCGTTATAGGATGTTGATCTCTGTTCTGTCAACTTTTGATGTTGAAAACTCTACAGTTCAACAAAATGACTTTTTTTTTGACATTTTAGTAGTTTTAAATAATATAACCCTGCTGAAAAATCCAGCTTAAACCAGCCCAAGCTGGTTGGCTGGTTTTAGCTGGTAGACCAGCCTGGTTTTAAAGGGGTTTTGGTCATTTTCAGGATGGTTTCCAGCCATTTCCAGCCTGGTCTTAGCTGGTCAGGCTGGAAAATGACCAGCTTAAACCAGCTAAAACCAACTTGACCAGCCTGGTTTTAGCTGGTCATAGCTGGTTTTGGCTGGGCTCCCAGCCTGACTAGGCTGGTCAAGCTGGTTTTAGCTGGTCATCTCCCAGCCTGACCAGCTAAGACCAGGCTGGAAATGGCTAGAAACCAGCCTGGAAATGGCCAAAACCCATCTAAAACCAGCCTGGTCAACCAGCTAAATCCAGCCAATAATCCTAGGCTGGTTTAATCTGGATTTTTCAGCAGGAAATGCATAAGTAATAATATATAAAGAAATACGTCTGTAAAATAACAGAAAAAAATTACATCACAGTGGCGCAGTGGGTAGCATGAACGCCTTACAGCAAGAAGGTCGCTGGTTCGAGCCTCGGCTGGGTCAATTGGCATTTCTGTATGAAGTTTGCATGTTCTCCCAGTGATCGCATGGGTTTCCTCTGGGTGTTCCGGTTTCCCCCACAGTACAAAGACATTCGGTACAGATGAATTGGGTAAGCTAAATTGACCATAGTGTATGTGTATGGATGTTTCCCAATGATTGGTTGCAGCTGAAAGGGCATCCGCTGCATAAAACATATGCTGGATATGTTGGCGGTTCATTCTGCTGTGGCGACCCCGGATTAATAAAAAAGTCAAAAAGAAAATGAATGAATGAATGAATAACAGAAAATGTGCTAGCAGTTTATTACAAGGCTTTTGTAGCCTAATATACAACACCAACTCAGACAATATAGCACATTAAACTATTAAAATGTTCATAAAAGTCACCTTTTTTCAACTTTTCAAGGATCCTATCATACACCCGGTGCAACAAGGCACAGGCATGTTTGCCGCAATTAGTTGCTATTTTCAGACCAGCGCAACAGTAATTTTCCAGGGACACAGGAGCGTTTTAAAGTCACATAGATCAGCTGGTTTATCTATAAGCTGACATACAAGGCTGCATTTACACTGCATGGTTCAAGTGACTCAATTCCGATTTTTTTCCCCCATGTGGGCTCATGTACGTGTAAGCAGAAACAAATCACATGGATTACGATTTACTCAAATCAGATTCAGGCCTTATTCATATGTGGAAATTTATCCGATATGGATTGAATCTGTGTTCTCGTGTCCAGGGCCGGAGCAAGCTGAGCTGCCGCTCTAGGCAGAGGATGATCACGCCGCCCTCAACCCCAATGTGAAAACGAAAGTGACCAGTTATGAAAATGAAGTGAGGTGTCGCGGACCTCTTTTCTGGCGCTCTATGCGCGGATATAACTGAGGACGCGCGGGTGCTGAGGGAGGGAGGTGTCGCGGACACTGCGCTCTTTATTCTGCCGCCCTATGGGTGGATATAACTGAGGACGCGCGGGTGCTGATGGAGGTCACGCTGACGCCGTCCTCTCTATTCTGTCGTCTATGCACGAATATATCTGAGGACGTAGGGGAGGTGTCGCGGACATAACTGAGGACGCAGGTGGTAAGGGAGATGTCGCAGACGCCGCCCTCTCTATACTGCCGCCCTAGGCGGTCGCCTAGATCGCCTCTATGGACGCTCCGGCCCTGCTTGTGTCTGCAGTGTAAGCAGGTAGATCGGATTTTCAACTGTCAATGCGAGTCGCGGGTCATTAAAAACCGTAGCGAATGACGTCAAGTCTGACGCTTTCATTTCAGAACAGACTTCAGCAGAGTCCCAAACCTCAAATCTCATACACGAGGACTTGAACAGCTTTCATATTGTCATATAGCACAGGTATTTAAGCAAGTTAACGAGAGAGCGCAATGTTTACCACGTAACCAATATAAACTAATATAAAACTAGTGCATACATCACATGCATAAATCATGCCATGGACATTACATTAAGGTTTAAAAAAGCCTATATATCAAAAGAAGATGGACAAATGAGAACCTTTCTGTCATAAACTATAGTAAAACAGCTCGTCAAAAGCTGCGAACAGATTACACAGAGGAATAGAGAAAAGAGCCCTCTTTAATTATCAGCTGTTAGTCAGCGCCCGCTCTTTTTTTTTCTGGTCATTGCGCCTTTGCCGTGTGCTGTGTAAATGCAGACGATGCGAAACAAGTCACTTTTAAAAGATGATGTAAGCAGGTCATCAAAAAAATCGGATACAGTCACAAAATCGGAATTGACCTTCAAGACCTGCAGCGTAAATGCAGCCGAAGTGATCCACTGATGAATCGCAGCTCTTCAGTGTTCTTGTACCTGTGGTAACACTCGGTAAACAGCGGTGAGTTCGGTTAACTGATGACCTTCACGGCCAACCACAGTCATTTCTGTTGAGCACGTGAACACAATGGCACTCAAATGTTAGGGGGAAATTTTTAAATTTCAGTATCGATTGGTACCGAATTCCAGTATTGTGACAACCCTAGCACGCACATGTTTTTTTATTTAGTTTTTCATCTCTGTTCTTTATTTCTCTCTTCCATTTGTATGTGATTAAATGTAATTTGTGTACACTGCAAAAAATGCTTTTCTTGCTTAGATTTTTTGTCTTGTTTCTAGTCTAAATATCTAAAATTTCTTATATCAAGAAGCATTTTTTAGACAAGCAAAACATATTGCCTTGTTTTGAGAAATATTATGCCAATATTAAGTCAGTTTTTCCTTAAAACAAGCAAAATAATCTGCCAATGGGGTAAGCAAATTAATCTTGTTTTTTCTTTTGACGTAAGATTATTTTGCTTACCCCATTGGCAGATTATTTTGCTTGTTTTAAGGAAAAACTGACTTAATATTGGCATAATATTTCTCAAAACAATACAATATGTTTTGCCTGTTTAGAAAATTCTTCTTGATTTAGGAACTTTTAGATATTTGGACTAGAAACAAGACAAAAAATCTAAGTAAGAAAAGCATTTTTTTGCAGTGTACCTAAAAAAAAGAAAAAACAAAAAAAAACAAATATACTTTTAGGATGTAGTACAAGTAGGCGAACATGGAACATGGTTAATGAGTCCAAGCAACCAGCATTTTTCAAAATATCTGCTTTTGTTTTCAACAGAAAAAAGAAGCTGTTACGAGCAAAGATGATGACAGAATTTTCATTTTCGCATGAACCATCCCTTTAAATTAGATTTCTCTTTCTTTGTTAAAGGTTTACATCAAGCATATTAGATATGGTTTAGTTTCCACATTTAGACACACACCATTCTCCCATTCCTAATGCCAAAACATTGGAAAGCCAGCTGCTATTAAACATGTTTCAGTCAAGCTGTTTTACGCCATCCTTGCCATTTACAAACTTCAAAGAACTACAAATCCTTCAAGATTTACTTGGCAACATGCAACCGGCTAAATAAACAGCAACAGCATTTACAGTCTAACGAAAATGACATCAACCTAAAAATACTTGGGCATCACTCCCAGCATGCATTAGCCCTGAGGAACAACTGCATGTTTTTGTGTGTGTGTGTAGCGCTTATATAACCTTTAAATACATTTTCCCCCTCAGTGTATAACCTCTTAACGTCACCGGACTGTCTACCAGATCTACTGCATGGTGGTTTGGCAGAGCAGGGAGTAACGGAGCTCTATATTCTCACAACGTTCCGGATCCAACCTGGAACCGGAAACACCATATTTAGCCTGTACAATCCACGAGACAACAGCAAGTACTTTGAATTCTCGGTGTTTGGAAAAGCAAATAAAGGTAAACGTTTGACTATTCCCTACTTTAGACATTGATCTGTATGTGCCATATATGGTGTGATGCATCTTAAAAGTAGGTCCCAGTTTTTGTTAAGTGGCCTTAATCACTTTGTACTTACTGTACTTTGTCATTTAGTACATCGCACTTATTTTGTATACAGCTAAAGTTAGAATTACTGGCCACTTTATTAGGTACACCTGGCCATCTGCTTTTTAACTGAATGCATTTAGGCATGTACACATGGTCAAGATGATCTGCAGCATTTCAAACCGAGCATCAGAATGGGGAAGAAAGGGGATTTAAGAGACTTTGAACATGGCATGGTTGTTGGTGACAGGACGAGCTGGTCTGAGTATTTCAGAAACTACAGATCTACTGGAATTTTCATGCACAACCATCTCTAGGGTTTACAGAGAATGATTCGAAAAGTCTTGTGGACGCAAATGCTTTGTTGATGCTAGAGGTCAGTGGAGAATGGCCAGACTGGTTCCAGCTGATAAAAAGGCAACAGTAACTCAAATAAGCACTCGTTACAACCGAGGTCTGCAGAAGAGCATCTCTGAACACACAACACGTCCAACCTTGAGGTGGATGGGTTACAGCAGCAAAAGACCACACCGGGTGCCGCTCCTGTCAGCTAAGAACAGGAAACTGAGGCTACAATTCACACAGGCTCACCAAAATTGGACAACAGAAGATTGGACAAACGTTGCCTGGAGTTTGAGTCTCGATTTCTGCTGCAACATTCAGATGGTAGGGTCAGAATTTGGCATCAATTTTCTGGCACATTTTGGGCCTATTAGTACCAGTTGAGCATTGTGTCAATGCCACAGCCTACCTGAGTAGTGTTGCTGACCATGTCCATCCCTTTATGACCACAGTGTACCCATCTTCTGATGGCTACTTCTTGCAGGATAATGAGCCATATCATAAAGCGTGAATCATCTCAGACTGATTTCTTTAACATGACAATGAGTTCACTGTACTGAAATGGCCTCCACAGTCAGCAGATCTCAATCCAATAGAGCACCTTTGGGATGTGGTGGAACGGGAGATTCACATCACGGATGTGCAGCCAACAAATCTGCAGCAACTGTGTGATGCTATCATGTCAATATGGAGCAAAATCTCTGAGGAATATTTCCAGTACCCTGTTGAATCTATGGCAAGAAGGATTAAGGCAATTGTGAAAGCAAAACAGGGTCCAACCCGGTACTAGTAAGTTGTACCTAATAAAGTAGCCGATGATTGTAGTTTAATAGTTGTGTGCATGTAATTACATTCAGAATTCCACTGTTGACCATCCCTTACACATTAACTCAACCTTAAATTGACCCAAAGCTGTCCCTATGTTACTCATATCTTACCTCAGTAGCACCATAATTGTTCTGCAATGAAATATGAACAAAAAAGTACATGCAAGTACCTAGTAATTAAGATCACTTAATATAAAGTGGGACCTAAAAATAACGGTTGCAATTGACGTTTTTTCACAGCAAAGTCTTTTTATTAAAAGTTTTATCAAATAATCTTTTTTATAGCTTGAAGGACATTTTAATACTTTAAAGAACATTTTTCCATTATAAAGATGCATTTGTATTATTGAAAAAGTGGTTCCTGGAAGCACTGTTACCAATAATGAACCTTTATTTTCAGAAGTGGACTTAAAAAATATGATTATATTTATAAACATTTAATATTTATACTACATTTATTATCATACTTATAATACTACAATATTTAACACAACCTAACTATGAACAGAAATATTAACTACAGCATTTGTTTTGCAAAAAAAAAAAAAAAAAAAAAGATTTATATCTCAGGCTCACATTAATTTTTTCTGGGCCGAAGGAATACCACCAGTTCCGCATAACTGCCTAAAGTTGCCCATATTTGTATGCTATCTGGGTTATTTCTCTCTATATTATTTCTTATACACCATTTCAAACTACTAAAATGTCAATAAAAGTCACTTTGTTAAACTGTGGAGTTGAATTTTCAACATCAAAAGCAGAGATCAACATCCCGTAATGCAATTCAAAACCATAAAAGGAAAGCCACAAATACATAAATACAGATATTTGACACAGTGTAACTTAATCTCTTTCTCTGTAGCTATTTTGCGATACCTGCGCAGAGATGGCAGGATGAGTGCGGTCACCTTTAACAAACTGAACCTGGCTGACGGCGAGAAGCATCGGCTGCTCTTCCATCTGAAAGGACTGGAGGTGGGACATCCCGGAGGCTTCCCGCACAGCCAGGGAGCGCTACCTGTGCCTGGGGTGGAGCTACACCTGGATTGCAGACTGGTGGAGACGCTGAGAGATTTACCAGCTGTGTTTAACGGCCTAAACAATCACCAGGCGGTGGAGCTCAAGACTATGCAGGGGAAAGCACAAGTAAACAACATGTTTATTACTTATAATTTTTGTATTATGATTTAAATGGCTAGTTTGCCCAAAGATGAACATTTACTCACTATTTACTCTCTCTAGAGAAGTTTCTTTCTTCTGTTGAACATCTGAAGATCTTTTGAAGAGAGCTGAAAACCTGTAACCATTGAGTTGTATATTAGGAAAAACCAAAACTATGGTTGTCAATAGTTGAAACATTTAAAAATATATATATCTTTATTTGTGTTCAAGAGAAGAAAGCAACTCCTAAAGGTTTAAAACAAGTGTGAGTAAATGATGACAGAATTTTCAATGTTTGGGTGGACTATTTACTTTAATTTCTTTAATATACACAGAACAACAAGGAACAAACATTGGCTCATACTGTAGAAAAGGACAAATCTTAAACACAACTTAGTCACAAAACATACAATCAAAACTAGACTCTATATATAACCTCAAGTGTCACTGGGTTGTACATTTGAAAAAGAGACATTGGTTTGTACTGTACTGTACTATATATATATATCCATGCTTTCATGTTGTCGACGCTAAAGGTCGCAGGAGAAATCAAGATCATCTATTGTCCAATTTTGGCGAACCTGTGCAAATTGTAGCCTCAGTTTCCTGTTCTTAGCTGACAGGAGTGGCACCCGGTGTGGTTTTCTGCTGCTGTAGCCCATCCGCCTCAAGGTTGGACATTTTGTGCGTCCAGAGATGCTCTTCTGCAGACCTCAGTTGTAACGAGTGGTAACTTGATAATTTAATATATATTTAATTATATATATTAAATTATGCCCAAATAACATATTTAGCATCAGACACAAACCATCCGTTACACACAAAATGAAGTGGAATAAATGATCAAACAAGATTCAAATTCAACTCAGTTTATATTTCAACCAAAACAACAAATCAAAAGAAATATTTAATTGGCATCTTTAACAGTAAAGACTTAAAACAGTCACGTCCAGATCAAAAACAAAGCACAAACAAAAATAGATAGTTACGCATCAACAAGCAAAACAAAAACTACCCCAATTGTATAATTTGAAAACAACAACAACAAAAAAACAAAACAAAGAGGGGAAATCAAATCAATACTCACACAAGGGAACTGAGTGTGTTGTGCAATTGAACGTGGCGTTTGTGGGAACTAGTTTGTATGATTTCAGCTCTTGACAGATGACTTGGCCTCCGAAGGATAACGTTATCGAGGAGTTGAGATGAAGAAGAAGAAGAAAAACAGCACTTATGGAGACAACGTCCAGGCAACCCAAGATTTTGAGTCAACAACTCTGCATAAGTTCTGGTCGCCGCCAGGAGATACGAGTAGAAAACCCCTCCGCAAACGATCCAGCAAGAGAACCCACAGTGCAGATCGGTCCGTTGCTCCCAAACAAACACTTGGATCACCTTTTCAGGACACCCCGCTATTCTGAACGTCGCTTCCTTCAGTACACTACCTTCACCTTCACTTCCGCTCAAAACTTCCTCCAACAAACACAACACCCCCAAACACCTTCTCACTTCCGTTTTTATTGAAAACCAAATTCATCTGTCCCCACAACGTCATTGATTTATGTGTTCACCATTGGTGCGTTTGTTTGAATTGTGCAGTCCAATCAGAGACCGTCACAACTTACAGTTGCCTTTCTATCAGATGGAACCAGTCTGGCCATTCTCCTTTGACCTCTGGCATCAACAAGGCAGAACTGCTGCTCACTGGATATTTTCTCTTTTTCGGACCATTCTCTGTAAACCCTAGAGATGGTTGTACATGAAAATCCCAGTAGATCAGCAGTTTCTGAAATACTCAGACCAGCCCGTCTGGCATCAACAACCATGCCACGTTCAAAGTCACTTAAATCACCTTTCTTCCCCATTCTGATGCTCGGTTTGAACTGCAGCAGATCATCTTGACCATATCTACATGCCTAAATGCATTGAGTTGCTGCCATCTGATTGGTTGATCAGAAGTTTGCATTAACGAGCAGTTGGACAGGTGTACCTAATAAATTGGCCTGTGAGTGTGTATAAAACCTTAAAAGCTAAAAATTGTAAAAAAAAAATCAAGAGACTGACCCCAAGCAGACAAGAAAATTTATGGCGCTAGTTCTTAAAAATCTTAGTCTCTCCATCTAAATAACCGAGATCATACCTAAAATCCAGTTCTTTACCAGGGGTAAAGTTGACTTCCAATTCTTAAGCACTAGTTTAGGGGTGCGCAAACTTGGTCCTGAAGGGCCGGTGTCCTGCAAAGATAGTTCCAACCCCAATCAGACACACCTGGGACATCCCTGCAGGTGTGTTGAGGCAAATTGGAGTTAAATTCTGCAGGACATCTGTCACGACCGGGTCTTGAACCCGGGTCTCTGGTGTGGAAACCGATGTGTATACCACTAAGCCACAGAGGAAGTTGTGTTGGACCCAAACAAAAACACTCCAAGAGGGAATCCGGAAAACAAGGATTTATTAAAAAAAATATCAACTTAGGTTCTTCTCAAAAATGAGGTAGCAAAACAGACAACTTAGGTTCTTCTCAGAATGAGGTATACAAAAAACTCTAACAGTATAATAAACATGTAAAGAAAACTCCACGAGGGGAGAAAACAAACAGATAATTAATGCAGTCAGCAACAAGGAAAATAAAACACTCTTACTAGATGTAGCTCAGGAGATCAAGGGAAACGCAAGGCAAGTTCACCAGAGATGACTCAAACACCGAGTGAGGAACACAGACAAAGTGACAACTTAAATACACTGGCTGGAACAAGTCACAGGTGATCTAAATTAAGTAAACAAGAACACATGAGGAAGAACAAATACAGAGGGGAAACATGGGGACCTCTAGGGGAATAGAGACAAACTGCAGGATGGTGACAACATCGGCCCTTCAGGACAGAGTTTGGGAACCCCTGGACTAGTCTTTTAGCCACAGAATGTACATATTTGTTATTTGTCTATGTCTGTGAAGCTCTTTGTTCAACATTCGTGTTGTTTTAAGGTGCTATATAAATAAAGTTGACCTTGATGTTTTGTGAAATGCCAAAAATGGCAAGTTCATCATCTGGTGGAAAAGGTCTGCTGTCAGCCTTAGAGAAACAGTCAAATTTATTTATCCAGAATCCAGAACAAGTATACAACATGTTTAATAGTTAAACACTCACATGCTGAGAGATATATTTGGATGGTTTTTGTTGCATGCACTAATACCCTAATATAAACTCCCCATTGTGCTCCTTTTGGGTTCTGATTGGCAGGAGGGCTTGGAGGAGCTCAAACTGGCATATGGCGATTCAGTGGAAAATGTTGCATCGCTGCAGGACTGCCACACTCAGAGTGACTCAGTACAGGCTTTAGGTAACGACTTGATTATTTCTTTTGGCCACAATTTATAATAAGGTTTCATTAGTTTAATATTACACTCTAAAAAACAATGAGTTATTTATTTAATCCAATGGTTGAGTTAAAAATATTTAGTGCTTTGTAGGGTTATTTTTTAAACATTTATTTGGTCATTTATTAATAACTTAACCAGTTGGGTTAAAACTTTAAATTTCAACAGTGGACTGATTCAAGTGACACAGAACAGCTGTTGATATCCGTGCGTAATGTTGTTTTGCGTTATAACATTTATTAAAGCTCCAATGCAATAATATTTCTGTTATTTTTATCATGTTTACCTCTTTAGTGATTTTTATATCCATTACACCAGCATCCTTAATTAATGATGATACAAACGCTTCGTAACCGATTTATATTAAATGGTAAAAACTGTTTATCTACCTTCCGTGCAGGGCTGCAACTAACGA
Organism: Danio rerio; assembly: GCF_052040795.2. Lineage (NCBI taxonomy): Eukaryota > Metazoa > Chordata > Actinopteri > Cypriniformes > Danionidae > Danio > Danio rerio. The sequence continues at coordinate 5,746,976 of NC_141041.1, forward strand.
TTATTTTAATAATCGATTAATCTGTCAGTTATTTTTTCGATTGAAAAAAGCAATCATTTCCAGCCGGTTATTCAAAAAAACTGAGCTGTTATAATAATAATAATAACATTAATAATAATAATAACAATATAAATAATAAAATAAACAAGTATTTTTTTCCTGTTTTCAATCCAAATATCTAAATATTTTTAAATCAAGATGCATACTAGACACATGAAATAAAAATTGTCTTGTTTTCTGAAAAAAAAAAAAAACACCTCAAAATAAAGTGATTGTTTGCTTAAAACATATCAAATTAAGTGTGACTTGGGTAAGAAAAATAATCTTAATGAGATATATTCTCAAACAGAAGTTTTACCAGTTCACTTAAACATGTAAGTAATCATGATCTATAACGTGAGATGGTCGTCGCCATGTTTACTTGCGGCCGCACGCATGCCTCATTCATAAAAAACAGACCACGCAGGATTCAGCATGTAAATTCACCAGTTACTCCTCAAATACAAGCAAGTAAGTGGCCAGTTAAACAAAGAAAAGAGTAGATTCAACTTTATAGTTACTTTCACAATGTGTAATGTGTATCTGATATGAATAAAACACATCAGCAAATAATTTTTTAATGGATAGTTAGACTTTCTTGTGTGTTTTACAAACTCCAAATGTATTGTTTTATCAGTAGCTACTTGACTGTATTTACATGTCTAAAGCATAAATTAAGCTTACATAATTGTGATAATATGACACGTCTTTCTCAGTGGGGTTAAGCTGGTTTCGTTTTTGGAAAAATGTGAAAAAAGAGAAGCACTTTTCCGACAGTCCCTTACTGAGAGCTGGCTCAACGCCAGACACCACGCCAAAGCTCAGAGGTAAACGAACTAACGACTAACTTGTCATGCTTGTCAAGCTGGATAAAAAGAAAAACATCAACAACAGGGACTTTACGGTCCTCACTTCAAAACGGAACAAAAGTAGGACCCTGCTGTTAAACTCCCTTCCTCCTCATCAGTGCGCAAGAGAGACCGTGTTCACTCCGCTCCGCACTGAACTAATGTGTTTTTTAATAATCAAATGTCCCAGTGTCGCACGACACAACTAATCGATTATGAAATTCTTTTTTCAACTTTTTTTAATAGATTTAATCGATTCGTTGTTGCAGCCCTACTTCCGTGTTCATCGCTACATTTTTTTCGGGGGGATTGATACTCTTATTTGAGATATAGTCAGCCGTTATTCTTTAGGACCTAGCAGAGACATCAACCCGGTATCGTGTCCAGTCTTGGTAAAGGTATGTTGCCTTTTTAAAAAACAAAACATTTTCTTTCGCTAAAAAACTATATAGTAGCATTTAAATACTAAGATAGACACATCAATATGCTAGATTTTATTTTAAGTTGCTGGTTTTCCCAAGAAATGGAGAATCTGAAAAAAAATAATAGTAGTACTAGTAATAGTATTTAAAAAAAAATAAAAAATTATATTTAATCAAAATAACCCAATGCATGAGACCGCGAGTATGACTATTATACCATCGTGTAGTTTTATTCTCTCTAGCCTTTTTTAATTTGATGGGTGCCACAGTATTCGGTGTGCTAGTAAAGATGGCATCCATACTGCTGGTTACTACATCAAGGTCATTTGCGTTTGAGGGTGCATTTCGAAATAGAGAAAGATCAGGTAAGTTATTAGTGAATTCATCTTTGGTGGACGGAACGATTACAGGTAAACACAGCTCATATAGTAAGAGGTAGTGGTCTGTAATATCATCATTTTGTGGTATAATGTCTACATCAATGACCTCAATTCCATAAGACAGAATTCGATCTAATGTATGCTCTAAGCGATATATGCTGGGATATTTTTTACCCAACTAATTTTACAGAGTAGCTATTATCATTTAACATGTATATTAACATAAACTAAGGGTGCTTTCACACCTACACTTTTGTTTCGGAACGTGTCTTGTTTGCCCAGTTAGCGCGGATCGTTTGGCATATGTGAACAGGGCAATCACGCTCTGTTCCGCGCCAATATAATCGCTCCGAGATCGCTTGAATGAGGTGGTCTTGGCTCGATTTAAACAAACCCTGGAGCGGTTCGATTACAGTGAGAAAGCAATCCGATCCGAGCGCGGTTATATCACACTGTTTTATGGATATGTAATAGGCATACGACTATGTGAAGAGAGAATTATGAGTATGGCGGGAAGTTTCGCGAGTCTCCGGATGCCCGCAAACGAGTGATGATCTCCCGGTAATCTCGCGTCTCCCTCCCGGTCCTCAAATAGGCATCGTCACGCACCTTTCTCACCCCTCCCCACCGCATCTCTCCTCAGACATGTCGCGCGCACGCACCCTGTCAATCACCACCAAACCACCACCTCTCCTGACAGCTTAGCGGGACGCTGCAAAATAAACCCTGACACTCTGACCAATGTGAGGAGAGTTTACTCGCACGTGACTTGTTTTAGCGCTTTTGGTCCGATTAGAAACTTTGCAGTGTGAAAGTGAACCGCTTCAAGAGCAAAGAGCAACAATGTAACAATAGTAATCTCTGTTTCGGAACAACTGAATCGATTCACAGGTGTGAAAGCACCCTAAGAATGAACAGTACTTGTACAGCATTGATCACAGTTCAATATTTAATAATGCATCACCAGCAAGGATTTTCCATTAAGAATGACTAAAGCAATATGAGTCCATTTACTGAGTGCAACTTTGAGAAAAAGAGCTGGAGTAAGTTGTTTGTCTGTTAAAATGATTAAATTTGGCTTTTTTGTTGTTTGTAAAGGGCTTAACACGAAACAGCTTACAACTCAGATGCTGGAGCTAACAAAGGTCATTAATGAGCTGAAAGACGTTCTTATTCAGCAGGTAAAATCTTTCCCGTCTATTACTCATTTGTACCCTTTTGTTTAATGTTCCTAATTTCCACCATTCCTTATTTACGACTGAGATGTCCTTGTGTTTGCACGCATGTTTACAGGTGAAGGAAACATCTTTCCTCAGAAACACCATCTCTGAGTGCCAGGCCTGCGGTAAGACGTCTGAATGACCAAGAGCATGATGTGCATGAGTTAGCTGGTGCAGATAAGAGACCCAAACAACACATTTTAAAAACATCCATGTGGGAAACAAACACTAGTCGCCAAAGCTGAAATAAATTTGAAGCAGGAGTGCAATCATGAAACTTGATCTAATGCTATATGTAAGTTTTGGACTCTTTTAAAGCATAAATACCATCTGTTTACAGATATTTAAGAAACATGCTTAAGTAATTATAATTGCTAATCTAAAAAAAGATAACAGTGCTAAAGTCAATTATACTGCCTGAAAAATGTGCGTTTCATGTTGAAATGTGTGTCTTTGTTTTAGTCTGTGTAACTTCGCCCACTGCCTGTTTACCCAATTATGTTTCGCCACCCTGGGTTGCCTTGGTAAAAAAAAAACAGGGATGCACTGAAATGAAAAATCTTGGCCAAAACCGAAAAAAAGGAAAGCAAGGCCGAAAACTGAAATTATGCAAATTTTTAGCATCATTGCATTTATGGCTATGACTCTGTAACCTTATTATAATCAAGCCATTGCAAATGCATAAATTAATATTTAAGTTTCAAAGAATAAATCAATTACAAATAAAATATTGAATTAGCACATTGCAACAATGGGTTTCCCTTCTGGGGATGGGAACTTCAGACAAATAACCATCTAGCTGAGTGATTGAGCTTGCCTCCTGCCTGATATTTAAGAAAGATTTGAGAGTGTTTAAATAAGGCTAGTCCATAAATATTTTTTTAAAAGTCAACTTAATGAATTTAAGACTGCCATTATGGGCCCTATCATACACCCGGCGCAATGTGGCACAAGTTTCAGCTTGGCGCAAGAGTCGTTTTGAGGCGTTGCGCCACGCTGTTTAATTAGCAAATGCGTTAGCGCTCATTTGTGCGCCCAAAGGCGTTCTGGTCTAAAAAGTTCTGAAGTGCACTGCCGGCGCGTTGCTATTTTGAGAAACTAAAATAGATTTTTCATTAGACCAAAACAAACCCGGTCTAAACTCCGGCGCAAAGTTGCGCCTCGCTTACACACTGCTTAATACGCACAAGAGAGCAATAGGCAAATATCTTTACATATGAAAAAATTTAAATATTAAGGATATATATAGGATGTAATAAGAATAAATATAGGATATAAATATAAAGGATTAAAATATTACAAATCATATTATTTTCTAGCCTACATAAATATGAAAAATCACTGCTTTTATGTCTTCTTCATCTCGGGAGGCTTTTTCAGTTCATTCATAACTATTTGCTTTTGTATAATGTTATTATTATTAGCAGTATTATTTATTATATCCATATTTATATTTGTTTTATTAAAAACAAGCTTAGATTTGCCCACCTGTCAGGTTTTAGACTATATGGGGCACAGCATGTGTATTAGGACATAACTCAGGTTTTTGAACACACTTCGTTATTGTTGTTCATTTATTTATCGTTTGCTGGAAATTAGAACTGAATTTAGAAACAGTTTTGAAGCGAATATTTGCGCTTAACAAACAAAAGTATTTATTTATAGACTAATTGATGTCTGTGCGTAAAGGTTTCCCTATCCAAGAGCGAAAGTGAAAGTAGATCCATTATCTTTCATTCTCAGGCAGTAGATGCTCTGTTTAAAAGTTTCCTCTTAAATAAAACTGTTTGCTTGTGAAATGCTCATTTTATCCACTTAGACTTACTTTGCGTCCTGTAAATAGCAAATGCACGTATGGCGCGACGCAGCTGACTCTTAAAGGGAATGGGAGATGAGACTCTAATTGGTTTATTCTCAAAACACACCTATAACTCATTAAGAAAATAAACTCAACCTTTTTAGACAATGCGCCATGGCGCAAAGCGGATTTTCCCGTCCGTAAATTGGCAAAAATGCATTCTGACACGCCCTGAAAGCGTTTGCGCCCTGCGCATGGACTGTCAAAATAGAGCCCTAAGTATTTCCTCTCAATTATCTTAGTGTTTCCTTAACCATTTCCCCTTAAGAAATTTAAGGGACCAAAACAGCTCCCATTAATGAGCAAATAATACTCAAAATGCAAGCATTCTAATACAAATAAAAATGTTTTAGATAAAAGACTCCCATTCGTAAAATCTCCTGCAAAACATCATGTGTAGCGTCCATTTTCAGCACACTTTTCAGAATAACAGAAGTACTAAGTCATCAGGGTACTTCTCGCCTACTGTTTTTTTGAACACCGAATTCAAATATAATAGCTCACATACGGTTTTCACAGACTATATAGTAGGGAAGTATACGATTTCGGAGGCAGGACAGAGTTTCACATGCTGAATGTGATTGGTTAATTTCTAGGGCTGAGTGGAGCGGAGGTGGTGAAACCAAAGTGCGCCCCTGGAGTGTGTTTCCGTGATGATATGTGCATAGAAACAGCTGAAGGGGTGGAGTGTGGTCCATGCCCCGATGGATACACTGGAGATGGATACAGCTGTGACGATGTTGATGAGGTATGTGCCTATTTTGATATTCCAAAATAGACTGGGGGAAGTAGATTGGGTGGACAATTGCTAATAAGACTTTCGTAATGATGCAAATTTTAGTAGTTCAAATTACATTTAGACTTGTTTTCTGATGAACTAAAAAGTCTAAAAAAGATCATTCAAGACTAAAAGGAAAACAAAAAATGAATGCAAACAGCCAGCACTTACTTTGAGATGTCAGAGATATTGGTTTACTAAGATGGCCCAGCCACGTACAATGGAGCAAGCGAACAATCAGGTTACAGGTTTCCAACATCCCTCAGTAATTATTTTGTCCAACAGAAAAAAATAACTCAAATTGGTTTGGAATAAGTCAAGGGTGACTAAATGATGGCAGAATTTTCATTTCTGTGTGAACTAGCCCTTTAAATGCAGCAGAAATGGCTAAATCTAAAGGGGTATTCAATTCTGCCGTCATTTTACTCACTTTACTGATATGTTCCAAATTAATACAAGGTTTTTATTATTGGAAAAGAGGCTTGAAGAATGTAGGTAAGCAAACAGTTTACGGTATCCTTATTCTTCCATGGTATTTTTTACTAACATTTACCATCAAATGTCTGGTAAGCAACATTCTGCTGAAGGTCAACACCAAACTAAGGGCAAGTAACTTTTTTATTTTATGGTGAACTTTCCCTTTAAAGCTCAGGGAGAGTTGGAAACGGTCATAAAACCTAAATTATGACAGTTTTAAAAGGACAGTGTAGAGTCAGACAGGAATTAATATGAGAGGAGGAAACACGAGCCAGAAATCCAAGTAGGGATATGTTAGAATGCTTGCCAGAAGGCAAAGTGGCAAATATGACAAATACATTCTTTTTGATGGGGAAAAACTACTTATTAGTGAATCAAAAGAAAAGCAACTGTTTTTCCTTTGGAGCATGTTTACTATGCATTTACAGAAAAAAAGCTTTTTTTAATCTCTAAAATTTTCAGTTTACCATATTTAAAAAAAATTTCTTTGTTTATGCTTTTGAATTATGGGATCTTAATCTTTTCTTTAATATCTTTTGATGTTGCAAATTAAAACAAAAGTGACTTTTATTAAAATGTTTAATAGTTTAATGATATATATATATATATATATCTTGTTTATTTTTCCCCAATTTTGTTTAACGGAGAGAAGATTTTGTCATCACATTTCTAATCATAATAGTTTTAATAACTCATTTCTAATAACTGATTTATTTTATCTTTGACATGATGACCGTAAATAATATTTGACTAGATATTTTTCAAGACACTTCTATACAGCTTAAAGTGACATTTAAAGGCTTAACTAGGTTAATTAGGTTAACTAGGCAGGTTAGGGTAATTAGGCAAGTTATTGTATAATGATGGTTTGTTCTGTAGACTAGCAAGAAAAAAAAAATAGCTTAAAGGGGCTAATAATTTTGTCCCTAAAATGGTGTTGAAAAAATTAAAAACTGCTTTTATTTTTGCCGAAATAAAACAAATAAGACTTTCTCCAGAAAAAAAAAATATTATCAGACATACTGTAAAAATTCCCTTGCTCTGTTAAACATAATTTGTAAAATATTTTTAAAAGATTTGAAGGGGGCTAATAATTCTGACTTCAACTATGTATTTGTGCTGTAAATTATGGTAGAAAAACCTGGTGATAAACTGCCACAACTTTTTGTTATTTCATGGATTTATTTCTTCAAATATTAGTTCTTATGTTATTTTGTAAGAAAAATATCCAAATTTTAAAACTGCAAACCCTTTTGTGTAACTTCTGGTCATCGCTTTGTCGTCTTCTCTTTTTGAGGTGCATTTGTTGGTTCATTAGCGCCATCAGCTGGACAGCACTGCATTTTTCCTATCACTGTGAAACGATTGCACAGCTAAAACGAACGTGGAAGCAAGGTAAAAAAAGAGACAGGGCGCTAATGCAACAAAAAAATACACCTCAAAAAATGGAGACATTGATGGACTGGTCCCCTAAAGTTGCAAAGACAGTTTTAAATATGGATATTTGTCTTAAAAAATGCATGGATTCACATTTATTCACCCCACAATAAACTGTTGGCATTGTAGATCTGGAAATGCCCAACATAATTAATAAAGTAAATTTTATTGGATTTGACCAAAATAGAAACTCATTTACACCTATACTGCAAAAATATCTGTTAATTAACGGTTTTTGTATTTTGAGATTCACAAGTGTTTATTTATGGTTGTGAATTGCATTATGGGACCTTGATCTGTGCTCTATCGACTTTTGATATTACAAACTTAACTCTACAGTTTAATTAAGTGACTTTTATTGACATTGGAAATAAAAGAGAAATAAGTCTGGAAAATGTACTAGTGTAGCAGAGGCCAGCTAATAAGTGCTATCCTGGTAAACCTCACTCCTCTGACCTCTAAAGGTGCTCTAGCGACAAACGCTAGAGGTTATGGTCTTTAGCCTCCTTTGTAGAGCAACCGACTCCCATGAGGAAGGTCGCCGGTTCGATACCAGCTCGGAGCAGGTTGGGTGGTGTAGGACCAGCGGGGTTACATTGGTGCCGTGACCCGGATGGGAGTGCGGTTTAGGGGGGTGAATGTAGCAGAGGCCAGCTAGTAAGTGCTGTGCAGGTAAACCTCACTCCTCTGACCTCTAAGGGTGCTCTAGCGACATTCGCTAGAGACCATGGTCTTAAGACTCCTTGGTAGAGCAACTGACTCCAATGCGGAAGGTCGCCGATTCGATACCAGCTTGGAGCGGGTTGGGTGGCGTAGGACCAGTGGGGTTACACTAGCAGTTTATTAAAGGGTTTTTGTATCACAATACACAACACCAACCCAGACAATACATCACTTTAAATTGTAACACATGGGATTATTTGAATTTTTAGGTGAACTAACCCTTTGATGAATGTCTTCCGCAGTGCCAGTTTAACCCCTGTTTTCCTGGTGTGAGGTGTGTGAACATGGCTCCAGGCTTCCGCTGTGAGGCCTGTCCTCTTGGATTCACTGGCAAACCACTGGAGGGTGTTGGCGTGGCCTATGCACAAACACACAAGCAGGTTTGTCATTGATCCTGCAACCAAATATGCAGGATTTGATAGTATACACACTGTAAAAATTCTGGGTTCAACACAATTACTATATTTTGTCCCAACACAAATCAATTAAGTTGTCCCCACTAAAAAACGTAAGCATTGTATTGTTTCAACTCATTTTAAATAAGCAGTTTGAACAAGCAGCAAATCGTTTTTGAGTCGAGTTCATCCAAACCACAACCTAATACTTCCAGCTAGATTCTGAAGTACACATCCAGTGGACACTTTATTATTCCATTAGGCCACAAAAGAGGACTTCTCAAGTGAAGCTACACTGTAAAAAAATATTCTGCCTTAACTTAAGCTGAATCAAATTGACCTTTTAAGCCCATTGTTGACCTAAAACAGCTTAGGTAACTTATTAAAGTTAATCATGTTCTAACATAATTTTAAGTTAAAATGACCTAAAAACATATGTTGTCAGGACTAATTGATCATATCATTTTTACAGTGTACACATTTTCGAATCTGTAAATAAGAATGCTCCAATCCAATGCTCAATTGATGCCATGAAAAGTTGTAAACAAAGCAGAACTGTAACTCAATATAACTGTGTAACTCTATATGCAACACGCAACAGTGTTGATTAACAAAAATTCAGGTGAATCAATGATTTAATGAGCTATTTATAAAAACAATGGCTGTGTCTGAAACCGCATACTTCCATTCTGCATAGTACGCTAAAATCAGTATGCGAGCCGAGTAGTATGTCCGAATTCATAGAATTCGAAAATCAGTATGCGAGAAGTACCTGGATTACCTACTACTTCCGGTTGAGATTCTGAAGTGCGCATCCCATGCATCTCATGATGCCCTGTGAGAGAATTCATGAATGTGAGTGGAGCGACACAATTTACAAGGGTAGGTCATGGGACCATGACAAAATGGCGGATGTAGTATGTCCGAATTCCATTCATACTTTTCACATTCAGACTGTATAGAACATACTTTTCTAACGGCCGAGTAGTACGTTTAAATTAACCAAAACACTCCATTACAATTGGCTTAAAATTGGCAACCAAAATTCGGGACATTGCAACCTGCAGAACCTGGGTAGTTTGAAAAATAAATAAAAATACAAATGCAGCACCTACTGAGTAGTAGGCGATTTCAGACACAAGCCAATAACTTAATTGGCTTCTTAATGAATCAACAACTTGAAACCAATCAGTTGAATGAATAATTTAGGGAATCAGACTTGCTGTCACCTACTGGTGGTTTTCGTTTCCCTTTTCAAGAGTTCACACTTAGCTGATCATTTTGTTTGGCATGCTGTCCCGGGAGAGAGCCCCGAGCTCAAGGACTCCTTGAGCCCGGGGCTTCCTCCCGTTTGGCAGAGCGAGAGGGGAGCCTGAGCTTGGTGGATCTCAGAACCCCCCTGCTGCGGTAGCTAAGGGAACACGAGGGGTTAGATAAATGCTTGGTTGTTATGCATGTTGAATGTCTTTGGATAGTGGGAGGAAACCAGAGAACCCGGGGAAAACCCACGTGGACATGGGGAGAACATACAAACTCCTCACAGAAACACCCACTGGTCCTGTGGGACCAGGGCTGGCAGTGTTCTTGCTGTGGGGTAGAGGTCTGCATTCCGAATGAATTTCCGAATAAATCGCGGGATCGGTCGGTAACGGGTTTAATTTGGGACGGGAGCGGGCTGTCAAGCAATATCGCTCCCGACTCCCGAGCGAGTACGCATATGTATGTGTGTAAATTAAATAGCGCAATGCTGTGTTTAGCTTGTTTTTTGCTGTGTGTGTGTGTATGTGTGCGCAAGCGCGAATGAGAGAGGTAGGTGGGTGTGTGTGTGTGTGTGTGTGTTAATGCATGCGCGAATGAGAGAGAGAGAGCTTTGCCTGTGTGTGTGCTTGGTGCTTATGTGTGTGTGTTAGTGCGCGCGCACGAGCTTTGTCTGTGTGTGTGTGTGCTTGGGTGAGAAGGGGGGTTTCTTCCAAACGAAGATAAGGTGAACTAAAAACTGTGGTTATTTAAAGTAGCTTAGGGCTTGTATGAAGATATTGATTAGCAAATGCGAGACCGGCCGTGATAAATCATAAGCACGTGATCCTCTCGAAATTAGTTTATGAATAAACTTCACTTAAAAACAGCATAATAAAAATAATCCTAATTTTATAGATGACATTTTATATTCATAACAAATCATAACATTATTTATCATTCATTGCAGTGTAAAAACTTGCTCACCTCTAAACTGCATTAGAAAATGTCGAGACAACCAATTACCAGTTTATATAACCAATTACCATTGCTAAGTTTAATGCAGTCACTGATTAACAGGATTGATGACTATCCTGAAATGGCCATTTTGTTTATGATTGTGTATTAGTGTACATTTCCTAACTTCGACATTGTCTTTAGGTGTGTGATGATATTGATGAGTGTAAAGGGCCAGATAATGGAGGATGCACAGCGAACTCCATCTGTGTGAATTCTGTGGTGAGAACGAATTCGTTCATAATGCATCTCCATGATCGCACATGCATGCAAAGCAAAATAACAGTGCCTCAGAGTGTGTTATGTTGTGTGTAGGGATCATATCAATGCGGGCGATGCAAAACCGGATTCACGGGAGACCAGATCAGAGGTTGTAAGCCAGAGAAAAGCTGCGGAAACCGTCTGCAGAACCCTTGCGATCCCAATGCACAGTGCACGGAGGAGAGAGACGGCACCATTACATGCCAGGTACACCTTTAAAGCACAAAAAATTCACACGTATTTAAAAAGAAAAGGCATTAAGCTCAAAGTCGAATGCTGCGTGTGTGCTAGTGTGGCATTGGATGGGCTGGAAATGGTTATCTCTGCGGGAAAGACACTGACATCGATGGGTACCCTGATGAGAGGCTGCGCTGCCGAGACCCAACCTGCAGAAAGGTAACCATGGCAACAGTGCAATCGATATTGACTAGCTTAGGGCTTTGGTGACATCACTTGCCTGTCTCTGGGAGAGCTCATCCATATTGTGCCCTCAATACCAGGATAACTGTGTTACCGTTCCAAACTCGGGACAAGAGGACGCAGATGGCGATGGGAAGGGTGACGCATGTGACCCAGATGCAGATGGAGATGGAATATTGAATGAGCAGGTAAATGCACAAATATGCATGTGCATTCACGCGATGGTTGTTAATGTATTGATGCACTGCAGAATCTCAGTTTCGTAGGTCTAGTTATGAAGCAAATAAAGACCAGATCTTGTTCCTGTGTATACTGTAGGATAACTGCTGGTTGACGCCAAATATAAATCAGCAGAATAGTGATAAGGACAGCCATGGTGATGCTTGTGACAACTGTGTCCGAGTGGATAACCCAGACCAGAGAGACACAGACTCTGATGGACTCGGAGATGCATGTGATGATGATATGGATGGAGATGGTAAATAGGGACACAAGCACACACACACACTTATGTCTGAAACCAACACACAAATGATTGTGTAATACTAATTTGTTCCCATTTTGATTTCCTTAATTGTCAGGGCTGAAGAACTTCCTGGATAACTGCCAGCGAGTGAAAAATCGTGATCAGCTGGATCGTGATGGGGATGGGGTGGGGGATGCATGCGATAGCTGTCCTGATATCCCAAATCCAAATCAGGTAGACCGTTTGCAGACAGCAAAATTCCCCTGCGATTCTACTTCCATTTTTATAAAAATATGTAATTTACATATAATCCTTTTCTCCGCAGTCTGACATTGACAATGATCTTGTCGGAGACTCTTGTGATACAAATCAAGACAGGTATGAAAGAATCCTCAAGCACATGATACTAAAATATGTTTCCTTTCACTTCAATTCAGCCTTATTTGTATAGCGCTTTTACAATGTAGATTGTGTCAAAGCAGCTTCACATTAATGGTCATAGTAACTGGATCAGGGTAGTTCAGTTTTTAGTGTTAAAGTTCAGTTCAGTTTAGCTCAGTTCAGTGTGGTTTGAAGTCATTATTGAGAGTCCAAACACTGAAGAGCAAATTCATCGATGAGTAGCTTTTCAGATCCTGAACCATGCAAGCCAGTGGCGACAGCGGAGAGGGGAAAAAAAACTTCACCAATAGGAGAGTGAAGAAAAAAAAACCTTGAGAGAACCAGACTCAGTTCGGCACGAACATTTTAATTTCTCCGCTGACCAAAAGTCTTGTGCAGAGGTGCAGACTCAGCAGTGGAGGCTGGAAGCTGGCCTTTGCATATCTGTTTCTTATTGCTGCATTGAATTATCAGAAAATTTTGTAAAAATTTCTTAAGCCACTTTTATAATGCGCAGTATGGTATGATTCGCATGGTTCGGCGCACTTCGGTTTTGCTTACCAGTTTGTACCCTTTAAAGTTGATGGGACTATAAATATAGTTGCCCTGCCTCTACTGTGACATCATCCTAAATGCAACAAACCTTCCATACAAACTAACCCACAACACAAAAGCAACAGATTTTATCGATTAAATGGTGTTCTAGAGCAGTGGCTGCAGCTGACTATTTAACTATATTTGTTTTGTATCACAAAATCCAATGACATTCTAAGAGACTAAGTAGCTCTTGGACCAATCTTGGTCAGCAAAGTGTGTATTCATCATGTTTGGTAATGGTAAAGCTTTCTTGGAAGTTGGTTCTGAAAAAGTACCACGGCCAAGTTGCATGAAAGTCCTCAAGTTATTTGACTTAGGGCAGGGGTGGCCAACCCTGTTCCTGGAGAGCCACCTTCCAGCAGATTTCAGTTGCTACCCATATCAAACACACCTGAACCAATTAATTAAGACCTGAACACCACGTGATAATTACAGACAAGTGTGTTTGATATGGGCTGCAACTGAAATCTGCAGGAAGGTGGCTCTCCAGGTTGGCCACCCCTGACTTAGGGGTATCCCTCGGGCCAAAAAATATCCTAGAGGCAAGGGGTTTCATTAAGAGCATTGCAACAATCTTTTTAATTGTCACACTTACCAGTGCCTTTTCCAAGTGTTTCACTGAATTCCATATGCAACATTCACCTATTAATATATTTTGCTACTAAAGTCACAGAAAACCAATCTGAATATAAAATGAAAATCTATTTTTGTAGCTGAATTTGCAAAGAGAAAAAGGATTACTATAACCTATAAATCTGTTTTTCAGCCATGTTTTTCGAGGACCACCAGCACTGAATGTTAGGATGTCTCCTTTGTCTTTCAGACTCTGCTAATGAGCTAATGATCTGAATCAGGTGTGTTTGGCTAAGGCAGGGGTGTCCACACTCGGGCTGCGTCCGAAACCACATACTTCCATACTATACAGTATGCTAAAATCAGTATGCGAGCCATGTAGTATGTCCAAATTTATAGAATTCGAAAATCAGTATGCGAGAAGTACCCGGATGACCTACTTCCAGCGAGATTCTGGAGTGCACATCCCATGCACGCTGCGCTATCCCATGATGCCCCGCGAGAGAATTATTTAATGGGAGGAAAGCGACGCAACTGACGCAGGTAGGTCACGTGACCATGACAAAATGGCGGATGTAGTATGTCCAAATTTCATTTATACTTTTCACATTCATACTGAATAGAACGTAGTTTTCTAACAGCCAAGTAGTACATTTAAATTCAAATGCAGTACCTACTGAGTAGTAGGCGGTTTCGGACGCAGCCTCAGTCCTGGAGGGCCGGTGTCCTGGAGTTTAGCTCTAACCTTAATCAGACACTCCTGAACCGGCTAATCAAACTCTTACTAGATATACCAGAAACTTTCTGCCAGGTGTGTTGAAGCAAATTGGAGCTAAACTAACGGGACACTGGCCCTCCAGGACTGAGTTTGAACACCCCTGGGCTAAGGAGACATGGAAAATGTTTAGAGCTATTGGCGCTCCAGGAACATGGATGAGAAACACTGCCAAAAATTACTAATTTCACAAAAAGTATCAAGTTTGTTTTAGATCAATTTAATAATTGCTTTATTTGGTATCATTTTAGTTTCAATATACTGAGTTTAATTTGATTTAAACGAGATGTTTTGGGCCCCTAAATTTGTTAAGGTAAAATGGTTACTAAGGACTTTGTAGCAACGCTTAAGTGAACACTTAAATAGTTAAGTGGGAATACCTAATTGCAGTTCCCCGTGTTTCATTTTAGGTAATTAGAACAGAAAGTCCTAAAAAGTGAGCTGTACCAAATCAAACAACTCCATATCATGCTGTGGAAAAGCACCTTAAGAGTTTTTCTGAAATGTTCTTGTGTCCTTCAGTGATGGTGATGGACACCAAGATAGCAAGGACAACTGCCCGATGGTAATTAACAGCTCCCAGCTAGACACAGATAAAGACGGAATAGGAGATGAATGTGATGATGACGATGATAACGACGGTATTCCCGACTCATTGCCTCCAGGACCAGATAACTGTCGGTTGGTGCCCAACCCTGAACAGATAGACGACAACAGTGAGTACATCAATAATCTCTACATAGTACATTATTCTCTGATCATTTACTTACTATGTTTTACGCTATTGGAAGCAAGAAAGAAAGGCCCAATATCATTCATTTTCTTGTCGGCTTAGTCCCTTTATTAATCCGGGGTCACCACACCGGAATAAACCGCCAACTTATCCAGCAAGTTTTTACACAGCGGATGCCCTTCCAGCCGCAACCCATCTCTGGGAAATATCCACACACACACTCATACACAACGGGCAATTTAGCCAACCCAATTCACCTGTATTGCATGTCTTTGGACTGTGGGGGAAACCGGAGCACCCGGAGGAAACCCACGCGAAGGCAGGGAGAACATGCAAACTCCACACAGAAATGCCAACTGAGCCGAGGTTCGAACCAGCGACCCAGCGACCATCTTGCTGTGAGGCGACAGCACTACCTACTGCACCACTGCCTCACCCCGGCCCAATATCAGTGTACCGAAAACAGAAATCTCTAAAAGTTGTTGATATTTTTTTGCACTATATATTCCAAGTCTTCTAAACAACATGAAACCTTTGTGTACAGACATAAATCACAGGAAATCTTGCATTTCCCATTCCCTTAAACATAGAGATATCATATTCCAATCATACCTCACTCACCTGTTCATTTCTACACAGATGACGGAGTGGGTGACATATGTGAATCCGACTTTGACCAGGACAAGGTAATCGACAGGATCGATAACTGTCCAGAAAATGCCGAGATCACACTGACAGATTTCAGAGCCTATCAGACAGTTGTACTGGATCCGGAGGGTGATGCCCAGATTGACCCCAACTGGGTGGTTCTCAACCAGGTAACAGATTAGCAACAAATATATGTAATTTTATGTCACTAAAACTGTTTGAGAATCAGAGATCTGACAAATTCTTTGATGTAAAGGGAATGGAGATTGTCCAAACGATGAACAGTGATCCAGGCCTTGCTGTTGGTGAGTTTTTCCCATCAGGGCCTATGGCAATTCATTTCTAAATCAAGGCAATTACACGAGGCCTCACAGGCTATGGGTGATGCATTCCTCTCTCTGACGACCAGGTTACACGGCATTTAGCGGTGTTGATTTCGAGGGAACATTCCATGTAAATACAGTGACTGATGACGACTATGCCGGGTTCATCTTTGGATACCAAGATTCCTCCAGTTTCTACGTGGTGATGTGGAAGCAAACAGAACAGACGTACTGGCAGGCCACACCCTTCAGAGCTGTAGCTGAACCTGGCATTCAGCTGAAGGTTGATCAGCTGAATTTCAAGATATGCGATCTTTTCATTCGTGAGAAAGTCCTGCATGGGATTAACAGAACTCTAACTCTCGTTCTCAGGCAGTGAAGTCCAAGACTGGTCCAGGTGAGCATTTGAGGAACTCGCTCTGGCATACAGGTGACACTAATGATCAGGTACGTCTCCTGTGGAAGGATCCAAGAAACGTTGGTTGGAAGGACAAGGTATCATACCGCTGGTACTTGCAGCACCGCCCACAAGTTGGATACATCAGGTGAGCCGATCAAAATACAAGTGACTTAAAGTTTGAAGCTAAACAATCAAAGTTGTTGCTCATGATAAATAAAATGAGTCAGGATTCAGGACACTGTATGTGTTTTTAGGGTTCGTTTCTATGAGGGAACAGAGCTTGTTGCAGATTCTGGGGTGACAATTGATACCACAATGAGAGGAGGAAGACTGGGAGTGTTCTGCTTTTCTCAGGAGAACATCATCTGGTCAAACTTGAAGTACCGCTGCAATGGTGAGAACACAAACATATGTTCTGAGTTAATGCAGCAATGCAACATTTACACAATCTTTAAACTGGACGAATACATAAATGTGATTGAAAGTGACAGTTAAGTCATTTATCATGTTATTTATTACGCAAGTACGCTTAAAACCCAAAGAGTTAAGGTAACTCGAACCATTTGAGGAAACTGATTGCAACAAACCATTTAAGTTTAAAAACTATTCCAAATGAGTACTGTGAACTTGATCCATTTGAGTAAACGTAGCAATTTGAGTACAGTAAAAGCCAATAAATGAAGAGAACTCAAACCAACCGAGTATAGTAAAACTCAATAAGTTAAGGCAACTCAATTTCGTTTGAGGAAACCGATTGCAACATTATGCCGAGTTCAAACTGCATGATTTTCAAAGTAGTCATGTCACGGATGTTTTCACACTGCATGACTATCTGGGCTAGTGTTTTGTCTCTTGTTTACACTGCAAGATGGATCGGCGACAGAGGGGTTCACATTATATGACTTTACAATAGGAAGAATCGCCGACAACTTCGTTCAAACTACGTCTCACAACCAAAAACACGTAATATATCTTTCGTTATTAACTACATAACGAGAAAACAAGCTTTTAATGAGGTAGAAAATATTGTACAGTACATATTTGCTGACCTGGGTTTGAAGGGAATTAGCTATTCCTTCTCACCTTTCTTTTTTGACCTGGTTGTGGTTGCTCACATGACAAGTCAAACAGACACAAGTGCTCCAGCCAAATTTCTACTAGTTTTTCCTCAATTTTTTGGGTTCAAATAAACAGAAAATGAGCACTTTTAACTTCTCCCCTTTCCTCCCGCTGGCCTGCAGATACCTATGCTATGGATGCTGCTCTCTCATTGGCTGTAGGTGATCAGCGATGTTATTTTCAGTCAAAACTCATTTCACACGGCATGAATTGAATCGCTGACAGCTCCAGATATTTAACATGCCAAATATCTCACAGGCATCGGCGACTCATCTGCGATTCTCTCAGATTGCATCTTTGATAGTTTACATTGTGTGATTGTTACCTGCGTGAACGAGCACCGATTTCCCTGTGAGTTCAAGCATCCCTGCAGAAAAATCCAGCTTAAACCAGCCTAGGCTGGTTGGCTGTATTTAGCTGGTTGTCCAGCCTGGTTTTAGAGGAGTTTTGGCCATTTCCAGGCTGGTTTCCAACTATATCCAGCCTGGTCTTAGCTGGTCAGGCTGGAAAATGACCAGCTAAATCCAGCTAAAGCCAGCTTGACCAGCCTGACCAGCTAAGACCAGGCTGGAAATGGCTGGAAACCAGCCTGGAAATGGCCAAAACCCCTCTAAAACCAGACTGGTCGACCAGCTAAAACCGGCCAACCAGCCTAGGCTGGTTTAAGCTGGATTTTTCAGTAGGGAATTTGTCAGTGATTTCTTAAAACCTGTTGGCGAGTCAAATTTGGGGCTAAAATCATGCAGTCTGAACTTGGCATTAGTTGTAGCTGTGTGTTAAAAAAACTAATCTATATGAGTACTGTGAACTTGCTCCATTTAAGTTGAAGTTGAAGTTGAATTTTGAGTTGACTACACTCATTTTATTTGATTAAGTTGACTGCTGGGTTTACAGTGTATCCTTGAAACAAGCAAATATCAGATTATATGTAAAACCTTTAGACTAATCATGTTGTATTTTTTACATCTTTTTCCAGACACCATCCCAGAGGACTTCCAAGAGTTCAGTACACAACATGGCATGGACCCCTTGTAAATAATTCCCATAATGCTATGTTCACACCAGTACACTGTTACACACAGTGTGTCTATGAATGTGTGAAACACATTTGTACACAATGTATGTAGAATTGGGATATGTGTATACACAATGTGTATGGCATTTTTTTTTTTTTTAAAGAAACACTAAACCTGCAATTTTTTACTCTGGTCAAACATTTTATGCAAATTAGCTAGATTAATCATATAACATTTAGATAAGATATATATTATTTTCTATTATCAGTCAAGGTACAAATATCAGCTATAACTGCCTAGAATACAAGTGCATTTGCATCAAATTCTGTGTAAACAGGACATTTATGACATATTCCAAAAATAAAACCTCACATTCATGTTTGGCACCAATAAAAAAATAATTTCATGACATGTGACAATATGTTATGTCAGCCTGTCTGATGTATGACTGTACTTCTATCTGACCAAGATGTGTTTGTTCTGTGGCCGCCCGAGACAACACCAAATCTGGTGAGCTGACTGACTATAGCCAGATGTTTTATAGGGGTATAGCCAGTGGTGGAAAGAGTACTGACAAATCATACTTAGGTAAAAGTACCATTACTTGCCTAAAAATGTAGTGTTAGTAGAGTAAAAGTACCTGTTGTAAATATTGCTCAAAGTAGGAGTAAAAAGTAGCCCTTTAAAAAGTACTCTGAGTAGTGAGTATTACACTGTTAAAAGTTGATGCATTTACATGTAATTTGTGGATGTGTGTGTGTAAACATAACATTCTGTAGTGCATTTAGTTATTGCCCAGCAGGCACACAATGTCATAAAATTAGGTTAGATTTTGGTTGTGATGTCAGGTGACCAAAATTCAGTGTCTTGCCAGCATCTAAGGACAACGTTATTTTGACGTCCAATAATGACATCAAAAGACGTTTATATTTGATTGATTTTAGGTTGTTAAAAAATGACCAAAATCAAATGTTGAGCCAACATCCTAAACCAACGTCATATTGATGTAAAATACTGATGTTTATTCATCAGTTATGGCAACCAAAATTCAACGTCTGATAGATGTTATAGTGGTAATGTCGACAAAACGTCAAGCTGTAACATCATTACACGTTGATATTTGGTTGGAAGTTGGGCAGTGACATCAGGCTGGCGTTGTGTTCTGATGTAAACCTGATTTTCATTTCCAAACAAAATGCAGCGTTTTCACGACATTAGGGTACAATTTCAATCTGACATCATGTTGACATCTTGTGTCTGCTGGGTGTTTAGGGCCATTTCGGTCATCAAACTGTAAATATTCATCAACTTCTCATCAGTGACATCCATCTAAACCAGGGCTGCCCATACTCGGTCCTGGAGGGCCGGTGTCCTGCAAAGTTTAGTTCCAATTCCAATTAGACGCACCTGGGCTAGCTAATCAATCTCATACTAGGCTTTCTAGAAACATCCATGCAGGTGTGTTGAGGCAAGTTGGAGCAAAAATCTGCAGGACATCGGTCCTCCAGGACTGTTTGGGCATCCCTGATCTAAACAGTCTCTGGGTCAATGTGTGCAAAGATTTTGAACATCTTCTTGGACACTTTAAATGCTTAAAATGTCTTAAAACGCACATGTCTTGAGGTAGATCATTATGATGCAATTTACCTTCTACACTGAAAAAAATTATTCAAAGATGATTCCTTGGATTTACTCATTTTTTTTAAGTTCAGTGGTTCTAAACAATTTATTTGTGTTGAATTTAAACAAACAAATTAAGTCGAACATTATTAAACTTAATTTGTTTGTTTAAATTCAACACAAATAAATTGTTTGCAACAGTTCTGCATGCAAAACTTTTTTCAGTGTATGTGTGATTTGATTGGACAGGAAATACGGAACTGATTTTTCTAATCTCCATAGACAAGAAAAAAATTAATTAGTGACTGCAGGTTGCAGGTGGAAGGAAAGTAGTGGAGTAAAAGTACAGATACTGCACTAAAAATGTACTCAAGGTAAAGTAAAAGTACACATTTTTAAAACTAGTTAGTAAAATACAATTCCGAGAAAAACTACCTAATTACAGTAATTTGAATATTTGTAATTAGTTACTTTACACCACTGGGTATAGCATATGATGCCTTAAAAATGCTGTCGGCAGGCAGATTACTGGAGTTTGGAGCAGAATTTGTTTGATGGGGCAATACGTTTGTTCACATGAGAGACTGTTGCAGCATTAGTGCCAGAGTCGGTTAACTACAAGAGTAAAGTCTCTCTCCTGCTGTTTTTGCTTTTAGCTCATGCTAACCTCAGCAGTTCTTGCCTCAGTTTACATTCCTCTTTATGTGGGAGCTGTTTTATTAGAGAGTTTGAAGAGGGGGGGGGGTGCTTTTAAATGGTACATTTACTGTTCAGAACATTTTAAAGCACCACAACATCACCAGATGGCAGTGTGGACCTAACATTCACTGCCTATTGCTGTGTGCTATTAATAGAGCAGTCCGTTCTCTTTACTGTCTCTGCCTTACCTCATGTCTCGCTTTCTGTTCTGAATATTAATGCGTTTCAGACAATCACTCAGTCTGTCGACAAATTGAGGTTGAATTCATTAGCAAAGCAGTTGATTATGAAAGGCATTATACAACCAAATGAATCTGACTTGAGAAATGATCTGAAGTGTGCTGTCAAATGCCACTTTACTCATTGTGAATCACCCCCGTAACCTTTACTGGGAGACTGAGAGAGAAAGAATGAGTGCAGAAGGCGAAGGTGGTGTAGGAAGAACCGTACCTGTGAATATCACTCCCCTGCAACACAGTTTATCCTACAACACATACACATATGGCAAAATGAGGAAAAGGTTAGGCAGAGACTGTGTAGGATGGTAAATATTTTCTAGAATCGTATGTGATTTTTTACTATTACACTAGTGAAATGATGCTGTGGTGATCGTATTATTACAGTATCAAAGAATACTGTGGTATTTCCATAAAAGTAAGCAATTTAAAAAAACATATGAACTTTCATTAATAGTTTAAGAGCATTTATACATAAGGTATATGGGGGTTTTGTTGTGTAAGTGTACTAACACTATATATATGCAACTTATCAATAATAAAATGAGTAAAACTGCCTTCTGCTTACAACAAATAAGAGTCGTGGCCGATATATGAGGAGTTCAGATGCAAAAACTACTAAGTGCTGTCTGAAATTTCCATAGAAAATGAACATTTTTATCAACCTTCTTTGTTTATGTTGAGACATTTCACTTCAAAGACCAAGAAAAGGACTTATTCTTTGCCGTAAAAGTGATATTACTGAACATACACACAGGAGCCTGATAAAAAATATGCACATTTTAGAGAAACATTCAGACTGCATTTATAAGTTTTAGCATACAAACTCTTAATATCTGTGGTTATAGGCTCTTTTAACTGAGTAAGATGGGAACCACCCAAAAGAAACACCTTGACAACAGCCTAAACATATTTTAAACAATCAAATATTCGTCAAATTAAAAAAATATTAGAAGCTAATATTTGCAAAATGCTCGGCTAATGTGGGTCATTGAGAAGTTATATCTGTTCAAATTCACAACTAACTCACTGGACACCCCTCAGTTACTCGAATGTGTGACAGATGGGCTCTAATTTTGACAGGAACTAATTTAGGAAGCATTTAGGCGACGCTAATAAGTCATACTTACAGTAGGCTACGCGCGCTTAACAGACCTCGACACAATAAGGGCGCGAAAATTACGCGGCACAGTTGGGCATCCGCTGGTCACGAGCCAAGAGTTATTATTAAAAGCACGAGATCACGACTTCTGAAGAGCCCCTGCTGAGCTTTTTACACCGCAGAAGCACAATGTACCCTGAATGTCCTCGACACAGCGCTAGCATAATGTTCCCTCATTTTCCTCACAAACACGACCTGATATCGCATTCATCTCTCCAGACACGACGGAAATGTCCGGCTGGTCGATATACTAACAGATTTCGAGGTGTCATTCACACTATTAGGCTCGGTTTTCCTGCGCTAGCTCTTTCTATTTTTCCAAAATGGACGAAATCTGGCTTGGAGACTCTCTCTGACGTTTCTGACAGGAGCATATACACCAAATTTGTCCAATATTCCGGTACCAGCGGGAATCCTGAAGCATCTTCCGCTCGTGATTGGCTGGAAGCGTCACGTCTGAGGAAATATGGCCATTTATGTACTTAGGAATGTGCAATTCACCTGCACGTACGTTGCGTAATGCGACATTCCCCAAGGCTCCGCTTTAATGCAATTGCGGCCGGTTAACGGCGAAGATCGTGAACGCGCGCTTGCGGATGCGCAAAGAACTTTTATTCTCGCGGAGACGGGAACATTATCAACTGTCACCGTGACGAGCATTAATAATTATTGGTATACAAGTAACCAGACTTGACAATCGCATGTTAATTGCATATAATTGCATGTGTGGGCGAAGCGGCTGCAGTTTCCATCAGCTTTAATTGCACTTTGACACAATGAAAGGACATTGAATTAGTGTGTATATTCTAATAAGACTTCATTGCTTGTTCAAAGCCTCAAACATGACTTGACATTATATAATAAAACTGACATTTAAGCAGATTGTCCAACAGGTGGGCAGTTCAGGGGTCTGCAGCAGTGCAGATGTATAAAACACATGCACCATAGGCGAACTCTAATTTTGCAAGTAATAATTACTGCTAAAACTACAATTTAGGACTGGTGTATAAATAAAACAGCGTACAAAATGTGCTTACTGAACACAAAGCCTATCTGGAATTAGTTACAGACATTTAGATATTAATATATTCAGGAAAACAACACAATTTAGACAAATCTGTACATGATATACACATGCAACTTTAAAAAAAGTAGAATATAAAAACAACTCAACTTTAATAGAAAGAAAAAAGGTTGTATAAATGGCCAATTTACCATAATTTACCCAATAATAATATTAATCAAGCGATTTAGATAGTGATTTTCCACACTAAAAGAATAAATCCAAGATAATATATTGCATTCTACTCATAGACATTGCACAGGTAAGCAGAAAATGTATGACTGAATTTAGATGGATATAAATGAATATATTGTGGAATACAACACAATTTAGACATAAATCTGAGCAAAATATAGCCTAATATACATATAACTTGAAAAGAGAATAATATAGAAACAATTAAACACTGATTGAAAGAAAAAAAAATGTTATATGAATGTCCAATTTACTATTATTTAACCAATAATAATATAAATCAAGCGATTTAGATAGTGGTTTAACATGCTAAAAGCATAAATCCAAAATATTATATTGCATTTTACTCATAGACATTGCACAGGTAAGCTGAAAATATAGAGGTGACAGAATTTAGATAGACATAAATTAATATATTGTGGAATTCAACAGAATTTAGACATTAATCTGTGCACGATATAGCCTAATATACATATATAACTTTAAAAGAGAAGAATATAGAAACAATCAAACTCTGATTGAAAGACAAAAAGTTATATAAATGACCAACTTACTATCATTTGACCAATAATAATATAACTCAAGCAATTTAGATAGTGGTTTTCCACACTAAAAGAACAAATCCAAAATAATATATTGCATTTTACTCATAGACATTGCAGGTAAGCAGAAAATGTAGAGATGACAGACTTTAGATAGAAATAAATGAATATATTGTGGAACTTAACACAATTTAGACATTAATCTGTGCAAGATATAGCCTAATATATATATATATATATATATATATATATATATATATATATATATATATATATATATATATATATATATATACATACATATATACATATATATATACATATGCATATACACATATGCATATACATATATATATATATATATATATACATACATATATATATATATATACATACATATATATATATATACATACATATAAATATATATATACATATATATATATACACATACATATATATATATATATATATATATATATATATATATATATACATACATATATATATATATATACATACATATATATATATATACATATATATATATATAACTTTAAAAAAGAAAAAAAGAAGAATATAGAAACTATTAAACTCTGATTGAAAGAAAAAAAAAGTTATATAAATGACCAACCTACCATCATTTGACCAATAATAATATAACTCAAGCGAATTAGATATAACTTTAAAAGATAAGAATATAGAGACAATAAAACTCTATATATTATACAGATATATAAACTATATAGGTTATATAAATGGCCAATTTACTATCATTTAACTAATAATAATATAAATAAAGCAATTTAGATAGTGGTTTCACATGCGAAAAGCATAAATCCAAGATAATATATTGCATTTCACTCATATATATTATATGTTCTGCTTACCTGTGCAGAGATGGCCGAATTTAGTTAATAATTGGGTGTGCACGACTCTGTTAAAACGGCTTTATTTACTATCATATGTATGTGCGTGCTTTTTTTCCTGTGTTCGTTTACTACCATTTGCCATCATCATTCACAACTTTCAATCCAAAAAAGCCAAGAGACGAGCCAAGAGAACAAGCTGTAACAGAAGACCAATTTAGGATAGGAGGATGGATGAAGAGGAAGGGAGGGAGGGATGAGACTCATTGTGAATTCCGGAAACGCTCCTCCACATGGAGAGGTAGGCTGCCACATCCGCGTGATGCTCATCTCAGCCCGCAACGGCGGCGAGCGTGGATTGGCGGGCACGCGGTATTCCCTCTACGTGTCCGCGAAAAGTGGGAGTGGCCGGGGAAGCTCGGTCACGCAGCGTGGGCGCTGTGTGTAGAGCGCGGGTATAAAAGCTCGAGCAGAGCGGCGGGAGATGCAGCAGACAGCAGCTCAAGCTTCACCGGCTCTCTCTTATACACACATATACCGGCAACAGAAGCAGCATCAGCACCATGGTTCTCATCTGGACTCAGTTCGGCGTCAAACACAAGAACGTCAAGTGCAAAGTGCGAGTGATCCACGGAGAGGAGGGATCATGGAGCTCAGAGGTGAGATGCTGCACATGACATTGAAATCACATGCTACATTTTATTGATGCATGTATATTCCCTGCTACATTATTTAGTGTGGAATATAATATTTGTGCATGAAATATATAGAGGTATATGCAATGCATATATTTATGCACACATATATGCACAAATATCTTTACTTATGAAGCATTCAGATGCATTAAATTGGACATTTTCTCAACCTCAAATGTTTATGTTCAATTACTTGATTTTAAATGGAATTAAAAGAGGGTATTCTTTGCCATAAAGTGAATTTACTGAACCTACACACTGGAGCCTGACAAAATATGCTCATTTTAGAAGAAAATTTAAGATGCATCTAAACTCTTCATGTGTACATTGTAAATGTTTATGTGTCTATGTATGTATATATATATATATATATATATATATATATATATATATATATATATATATATATATATATATATATATATATATGTATGTATGTATGTATGTATGTATGTGTATATATATATATATATATATATATATATATATATATATAGTCTACAATGCAAATATTGTGAGTATATTATATAATTAGGAATATAGAGGGAAACTTTTACGTATATACATAAATTGATTTATATATTGGAGAATATAAGGGATATTATCTTTATACCCCTATACTGTACTCTACACTATATAAACACACTCAGTTCGTATATAGTGGGGAATATGTAGACTTTTTATCAAACTTCATCTATATAAAATACATTCAAATAATTTTTAATGTATATTATATATTACACAATGCCATATTATAAGATATACGCTCTCAACTTTTGTGAAGTAGAGAATATTTGATACGATATGGTTAAAGAATTAATATTTTAAACGTTTTGTATAGTGATTTTACAGCAATCATAAAGTAATTATAAAAAATTCTGCCCATGAATAAAGAGTAGGATTCAAAATTGATGTTTAAATGAAAAATTTGGTCATTGAGACCCTCACCAACTCTTACTATTATGGGAAACCCCCTTTATTTTCTATGCTACTCGCATCCTTGCCAGTTAAAACAAACTTTATAATTTTTGGAGGGGGATCACCCTGTGTAGTTGAACTATAAATGAGCACACACTAAACTCCATCTGCCTGTCTGTGTGTACACAGGAGGTGCGTGAGGAACCTGAGGTGTCTAGCCCTCCACCCTCACCAGAGTGTGTGGATTACTACTCTGTGCTCGGCGTCTCAAACGACTCCAACGAGGAGGAGATCAGAAAGGCGTACAAGCGTCTGGCGCTCCGTTACCACCCAGACAAGAACTCAGACGCAGACGCCGAGGACAAATTCAAACAGATCGCTCAAGCCTACGACGTCCTGACAGACCCCGAGAAACGCAACATCTATGATCAACAAGGTGAGATATTGAACGTTAAACAATGTTAAAATGCATTTAGATGACGGTACGTCAAAATAAGAGTCCCGAAGATGCAAGCGAGCACCGAGTTCAGTGGGTTCACACAACCCCTTTTCAACTGATTCGCAGTGCTGCAGAGCTAGTGCAGAATTCATCAATAATTCATACTTTAACCACAGAATGAACCCGTTTTTTCTTTCTTAAAGGCAAGCTTTAATGACATGCACCTAATTAAAATCTCTTCATCTTAGGGTTGACCAAAGGGGGAGTGGCTCCAACATGCAACAAAACAGACCCCTCCCATAACTCAAAAGCCGACGCCCACTCCTGGCACATGTTCTTCAACTTCGACTTGGACTCCGATGATGACCTGTTCAACCCATTCACAAGAAACCCCCTTCCCCACCTCAGCCGCCACCATGGCAACAAAGGCGGGCTCAAGCCAGCAGGCGATGCCGAAGTCCACGATCTCTCAGTATCATTGGAGGACATTCTGATGGGCGTGACCAAGCGTGTAAAACTGACACGCCTGCGTCAGACAGACAAACACACGTTGAAGCCTGAAGAGCGCGTGTTCGACGTGGAGGTGAAGAAAGGATGGAAGGAGGGCACCAGGATCACCTTCCCCAATGAGGGCCATCAGATGCTCGGCCACGCCCCGAACGACCTAGCCTTCGTGATCAAGGAGAAGAAACACGCCCACTTCAGACGAGACGGCTCGCATATTGTGTACACCTGCACCATCACTCTGCGAGAGGTGAGATGAGTATGTGTGTGTACATAAATGTGTGTGTGTCTGGTGGTACGAAATGTTCCCTCGCAGTCACTGGTACTCAATAAGCCTCTGCAGAGAGCTGCATCTAAATTTAGCATCACTCCCCCGCAGCCTGAGAGCACACACACACTCTCTCACACACTCCCCCTCCCAACTCGCACACACACCGCCTCCTCAGCTCTCAGCATCGTCTCACACACATTCTGTCATTCGCTCCTTTCTAGCAGTGCATCTTATTTTGCCTTTACGCCCTCTTGCATCTATTTTCCAAAG
>NC_141041.1:5780000-5845000 GCF_052040795.2 Danio rerio
CCATGCAGTGGCACGGCTGATTAAAGTCGGCAGCTACCATAAAGCTTCAGCCTTTTAATATTTAATCAGCATGCTTTCACAGTTTCAAAGCCTTCAGTATATTCCCCCACTCCTTTCTGAAGATAAAAATAGTAACTTTACTTGTATAGCACAAAGCGCTCCAGAGGAAAAACTAATCAAAAGCACATCCAAGAGTTTTCTTTTTTAAGTCAGTTGGAAATGCCCCTGTGCTCAATGTGAAGACTATAAAAGGAAAGTCCTGGCCAAACTTAAAGCCTTAGTGAACACTACTGGATGCATTATAAAAAGCAAAGCAAGCTCCATTACACAACACTGCCTGACCTCGGTGATGCTTCTGTGTCTGTACAACAGCAAATCCCTGCATCTGGGTTTTCGGCGTCTATTGAAAGATCTTCTTCTCTGAGATCTGCAAACAGCAAAGAGAAAATAAACTCCATATTAACGCTTGTGGTTTTGATTGTGTGATGCAAATTAACACCCAAGCATTGAATCCATTCAATTGGTGCATGACGAATAATAGATGTCAGTTTTTAGACCTGTGAAATTTGAATTCTTCTAAAAATATTTCGGTGGCTCAGCCTCACAGCAAGAAGGTCTCTGGTTCGAGTCCTGGCTGGGTCAGTTGGCATTTCTGTGTGGAATTTCCCGTGTTCCTCTGGGTGCTCCGGTTTCCCCCACAAGACATGCACTATAGGTCAATTGGATCAGTTTAATTGGCCGTACTGTATGGGTGTGTGTGAGAGTGTGTATGGGTGTTTCTCAGTGTTGGGTTATGCATTTGCATTTTTTCTTTGCATTATTTTCTAATAATCAACAAACCGGGCAGCGCAGTGGTGTAGTGATATCGCTGTCGCCTCACAGCAAGACGGTTGCTGGTTCGAGCCCAGGGCCGGAGTGGGACTCCTTTTTAGCTCTGGAGTTTCAAGCCTTAGACCGGCCCACCTCAGTCGACGATTGACTATATTAAAATAACGTCATTTCCAATTCAGTTTCTAATGACACTAACACGTCTTTATCAAGGACACAGCTGCTTTAGAACTTCAAATGTCTTTCATAAATATGAGAACATTAAGTCTTTACAGATATCCAGTCCTTTGTAATGGTCGTCACACAAATAAATAAAATATGTACCCCTACATAAGTAACCCAAACAGTATTTTACTGTCTTAACACTGAAAATGAAAAAAAAAATTATACTCTGGTGAAGTTCGAACACAGATCGGCGGCGTCGTATCATAACATGCTAACCACTAGACCACAATGGCGCTGTTAAGCACTGCTTTGTTATCTGCTGCTATTGATGTCTACTCATTTATTACCCTACCTTTTTAGATTTCTGATCGTTTTGTCAGATTTATTAATGTAGTGAATCATCTGATTTTCATTGAGCAGGTGTAATATTCATTAATATTAATTAATATTCACTAAGGTGCGGCTGTTTGGGGTGGAAGGGGGAGCAGCAGGCTGCATTTTGCTCACGGGGCTGCGAGAATATAAATAAAAAGAGCGGAGCTGCGGCAAAATAACGAATAAAAAGAGTGAGGTTATGGTCAAATAAACAAATAAATGGAAAAAAGTGCAACTGCTGAGAGTGCGAGCAGCTAGGGACACCGGCCCTCGCGGCCAAAAAACAATTAATCTCCCGATTAGCCAATCCGGGCCTGTTCGAGCCTCAGCTAGGCCAGTTGGCGTTTCTGTGTGGAGTTTGCATGTTCTCCCCGTGTTCATTTTTCAGGAAATAATGCACACCTGAGGCCATGTGTTACGTCCTTTAAGATGTTAATAGTAAACTAAGAGTATGTGACATAACATACAATAGTTTGTGTAAAGTGTAAAAACAAAACATACAGAAAACAGCACATTCTCCTGTGTGTGTGTGTGTGTGTGTGTGTGTATATATACACACACACATACACACACACACACACACACACACACACACACACACACACACACACACACACACACACACACATACATACATACATATATATATATATATATATATATATATATATATATATATATATATATATATATATATACATACATACATACATACATACATACATACATACATACATATACACACACACACACACACACACACATATATACACACACACACACACACACACACACACACACATATATATATATATATATATATATATATATATACAGATCATAGGAGTGATCCATTAAGTCAGAATTTTAACAAATCACATCAGGTCTATGAGATGTTGCATAATTGGTTCATTTTTCACCCAAGTAAAATTGTGTAGATATGCATTTCAACACATTGATCAGGTTTTTCTTGTCAAACTGCTAACATGGGTCAAAATCTGCCTGGAACTACCGTATCTGTGTAGTTTATCTGTGCATACCTTAAAATATTCATCAGCCAATCAGAATCAAGCATTCAACAGTCTCTTCAAAACACCAGAATAATTGCTTTTGGGCTAAATAATGTACAAAGTGAACAAGGAGGATTCTGTCCTAGCAAATGTGCAGTTTTCACACCCTTTCTTTCTGAAAGCACACTGTGTTTGAAAGGAATTATTTGGAAATGTTCCTCTCAAGCACAACAGACTGGGTTTCACAGGAAATGTGCAAATATATGAACCGTCTGAGCGAGAAGAACATTGTCTTGTGTCAGTCACAGCCGCGTTTGAGGCCCATGAGTCATAATCACAGCTTAAAATGACACTTACACTTACTAAGGGTCAAAATGACTGCTTTTAGCAGAGCGATGTCCTACTTATTTCCTTGCAAAACTAAAAAAGCCTATATCTGAAGTGTAACGTTTGCATTTATTTCCAAAGAGAAAATCCACTGTTATATCATTTATTATATAAAATTAGTTAGTTTTTCAACTTTATTTGTCCCCGTAGGAAAATTTCATTTGCAGCATACACTCACAAAGATATCTGACATTTCACATTTGACATTTATCGAAATAAATCATTTAAAAAACATAGTACTCCTACTCTAAATAATTATCCAGTCCACTAGCCATCAATTGCAACAGAGAGAGGAGGAATTTAAAAACTTAATTGCTTGAGGAATAAATTATCATTTTGTCCTATTTCTTACTTATCTAGGAACACAATATCGTCGACCACAATATCGTTAACAATTATGATAAAGGATGTCTCTCATCATTGACAATCAGAATAGCCTTATTCAGTACTTTGTATACCAGTGGTTCTCAAACTTTTTTCATCAAGTACCACCTCAGAAAACAATTGTCTCTCCAAGTACCACCATACAGAGCAGTATTGAAATACAGTAGTGTAGTAGGCCCAGTAAAGCAGCTACAGCTCTGCACAGTTCAAAAATGTGGCAGAATAAATCCTACTATTGAGAATATTTATTATTGTCAGTCACTTTAAACATTATAAATAGTCTGAACAATAACACTGTACTGTGCTTATTTGTAAAAACAAACAAACAGACAAACAAACAAACAAAAAAAACTCAACATTTAAATTGAAATGCTCTTTTTAAAGTTAAAAATAGTAGGTTACTGTTCTTAAAAAAAAAAAATAAAAATCCTGTACTTAAATAAAAATTAAATAAATGTAAAAAGTATTGCCATATAGTAGCAGACTCATCAACACCAGGAAATGTTGCCTGGAACTCAGAAATATAGGCTATATTTCATCATATATTCGTATATAAATCATTTTTTATAAATTTTGAAATATATGTAGCATGTACACATGACAAATTAGATTCCTCAGCGTACCACTAGAAGGACACGTACCACAGTTTGAGACCCACTGTTGTATACTATCAATATGCTTTCAAGAGTTCACACTTAGATATTGCTTGACAACTGTTAGCAGGTTTGGCATGCTGTCCCGGGAGAGAACCCTGAGCTCGGAAATAGTTGAGCCCAGGGCTCCCGCCAGGTCCATAGAGCATGTGAGGGGAGTACGAGATCAGGTGGTTCTCGAGAACTCCCCTATAGTAAAGGAGGAAAGGAGGAGAAAGGGATGGATGGGGGGTTTCTTCGGAAAACGAAGATAAGGGAGTAAATCTAGCTAGGCTACTTATAGTGAGTTAGGATAGATCTGATTGGCTAACTAACAAATGTAGATGGGTGGCCAGCTGCAGTCAATCATATCACGTGCTCCTCTCGAAATTAGTTTGTAAAACTTCACTTAATTTTACTCCGAACAACTTGTTACTACCTTCCTCAGTGACCTCTTCTGGGCCTTATAAGCATTTCCATACCAACAGGTCACACAAAACGTCGCAATATTATCGATAAAAGCACATGACCAACATGTTGTCAACATTAAAAGACAACAGTTTCTTTAAATACATTCTCTGTTAACACTTTTTCGCTTATACAGTCAGTCCATAAAAAACCTTAAGTTTATTGTCCAACAACACACCCAAATATTTATCATTTGTTACTAACTGAATTTGCTCCCCATTATTTAATGTGGGATTAGTTTTGCTTTGTGCGCTCTCTCTCTAAAATCAATAACCATTTCCTTAGTTTTGGGAATATTTCGGAGAAGGTTTGAATTTTCACATTGGTCTAAAAAGAAGTCAAGAAGTATCATCTGCATACTGTACAATCATTTACAGCCGCCAAATGCAGGTAGATTTCAGCTGTTAGACGGGTTAGACGACACATTAGCCACTTTGACTGGTTGAAAATCATTCTTAAATCGCCAGTGCTGCTTTGTCACTAAAGATTAGAATTTTAGTTTGAGACCGTTTATCAATATGTGTGCAAATGTGATCTTGGAATCGAGAAGCAGCACGACTGCTTCGTGCGAGCAAAAGAAAGCAGGTGAATACCGAATGAGAGGATGATCAAGCGCACGGTGATACAGGCGATCCTGGCTCACTGACGTCAGTGTCGCACAACTGCTGATCTGATGTGATGCGCACGAGTGGTTAAAAGTGGTGTGCATGAAAACGCAACTGGTGTGATCGGTTCCCTTTAAATAGACTGGAAAGTGCTCTTGCATGCACAGTGATGCTACATTCAAGAGCTCAAGTTTTTTTGTAAGCAGCAGTGGTTGCTGCTTTCACTTTAACCATTCTTTAAACAGATTATTAATGAGCCTAACGTTAACCCTGGGTGTGTGATCATTCTTTTTATTATTGCACACATAATGTTTTTTCCTGGCTTTTTTTTTTTGCTAACATTTTTTTTTATTTTTTATATGGTTTAATTATCATCCTTTACAATAACATTGCTTTAATAGGACATTAACTCTCCATTTATCTATAGTATAGTAACTTGTTGGCTAGGACCATTAGCCTGGACAGACTATTGTGTATAGTTCTAGATACATACAATTAAAACCAGAAGTTTACATACATTCTAAAAATAAAGGAACATAACTACTTTTTTAAAATGTCCGATGGTAAATCATACTAAACGTTTATTATTTTATGTCTGTTAGGATTACCTAAATAATTTACATTTGCTAAATGCCAGAATAATGAAAGATTTTTTTGAGATTTTTAAAATTAATTTCTAGACAGTCAAAAGTTTACATACATTTTCTTGATATTATTTAAACTTTGCTTTTAAACTTTAAACTGGTCAAACGTTTTAAGTATCTTTCCACAAGCTTCTCACAATAGTTTTTGACCCATTCCTCCTGAAAGAATTGGTGTAACTGAGTCAGATTTGTAGGCTCACACAAGCTTTTCAACTCTGCCTGCAAATTTTCTATAGGATTGAGCTCAGGGCTTTGTGATAGCCACTCCAAAACATTCACTCTGTTGTCCTTAAAGCACATTTTAACTAATTTTGCAGTATGCTTAGAGCCATGGTCTATTTGTAAGACCCATGTTTCCTGGCTGATGTCCTGAGATGTTGCTTCAGTATTTCTACATAATGTTCTTTATGATGCCATCTATGCTGTGAAGTGGACCAGTCCCTCCTGCAGCAAAACAGCCCCACAACATGATGCTTCCGCCCCCATACTTCACAGTTGGGATGGTGTTGCTAGGCTTGTAAGCTTTCTCCTTTGTCCTCCAAATGTCACACTGCTCATTATGGCCAAACAGTTTAATCTTAGTTCCATCAGACCACAGGGCATGTCTCCAAACATTACTCTTTTTCCCAGTTTAATTTAGCAAATTGTAATTTGTTTTTGTTGATGCTGTCTTGTTGATTTTCCCATGTTGTCACACAGAGAAGCAGTGTGTTTGAGGTTTTCCCTAAATGCTATTCTACAGTTGTGCCTCCAATTAACTCAAATGTTGTCAATTAGCCAATCAGAAACTTCCAAAACATTGACACCATCATCAGAGCTTTTTCAGAGGCAGAATAATCTTATTATATGTAAACTTGACTTTCAGGAAAAGTTTTAACAATTTCTCCAAAAATATCTCTCTCATTATTCTGCTATTAAGCATAAAAGAAATCAATTTGATAATTATAACTTACCTAAAAGAGAAAAAGTTTAGTCACATTAACATCTGGTTTTGTGCCTTTTTATAGTGTATTTAAACTTCTGGTTTCAACTTTACATGAGAATTATTATTTTTTTAATGTCAATTGTTTTTAAGAACATTGTAGTTGAATAAAAAGTTATATTTTGCTTGTTTTGATCCATTATTTAAAGTTTGTGGCAAGGAAATAATTAGTTTAGTGTGGCCAAAGGAAAAAATGGTAGATCCCTAGTGTTGAGGCCTGAAAAGTGAAATAAAACTAATTGCAATGCGACACTATGAAACCACAACCCATTTGCCCATGCCTATTGATCAAGGTTACAACATACAAAAAAGTTAAATGACTGAGGAGGCACATGGACATTACACATAATTTAAATAAAGTAATTTTAGCATGCCAAAGTCAGATTTATGCAAATAAAATATATCCTAACAACAAAATTGTGGCTGGCGAAAATGGCAAGTGGCTAGTAACTGGAGTGGCTAGTAACTGGAAATCTACTGGCCACGGTGGCTGGTGATCAAAAAAGTTAATGTCAAGCCCCGTTTATTAAAAATACTTTAGAATGAGCAAGAATGGGAGTGGTCATCTAAAAGTATTAGTCATTTACCTCTGTTTAATAATCAAGACTGACAAGAGTGTGACCGTGAGGGACGCCATCGGCCAGGGCGATTCCTCTGAGCGACATGAGCACCCGAATGAACAAATCATAGTTACGAGTGAAGACAAAAGGTTCAAACATTCATCTAAATTATATATTGATTTAATCTTCTTAATGTTTTAAGATTGGAGTCAGATAAAGCGAAAGACAAATATATTAATATTCGCAACCACCTTATATTCAAAATGGTCAGATACGAGTTAAATTTTAAGTAAATCAACATTGTGCACTGGAAAGACCGAACAGGCATTGAACCCTCATCCACCAGTCAACACTTTTATTGGGCCAACTGGGTGGTCCTTACAGTGGACCTTATTTCTATTTTAAAATGAACTCATACAAGAATTTGTATATGAAATAAATAACGAAGATTAAACACAACCCTGGGGAGCTGGGATCTGAAATAAAACCTCCCATTTTAACTTGCTGGATTGAAAATTGGTCACCAAGAAAATCATTTTATTGTCTAATTACCTTCTCCTTGTGTATAAAAATGCTGTTTTTTGATGTAAAAGTGGGCAATTCTTGACATTTCAGAACACCTACAGCAATTGTGCATTCATGCTTCTTAAGTGGAATATTCTCTGTGGATTTATTACTCATGTGTAAACCGCCTTTATATTAATGTGCCTGCAAAATGAATGGATGTAATTGTAAGCACTTAAGAGAGCATCTAAAGGGCCTCAAGACTACAGAAATCAAGGTTTCCTTCCCATTTTAAATATTGATGTAATGGCTTCAAAGACCAAGCATGTTCTGTGTTTGTGATTGCATTAATTTACATAAAGCAGAGGCAAACAGAAGACAACACAAGCTTAACAACTGGGCTATACTGCCATCTGACGGCCACAGGAATCAACAACATGGTGAGACCGAAACAAATATTTTCT
Organism: Danio rerio; assembly: GCF_052040795.2. Classification (NCBI taxonomy): domain Eukaryota; kingdom Metazoa; phylum Chordata; class Actinopteri; order Cypriniformes; family Danionidae; genus Danio; species Danio rerio. The sequence continues at coordinate 5,788,009 of NC_141041.1, forward strand.
GAATGTGAGATCTAACAATTAGCCTATGTTACAATATGAACTAATATTATAGCTTTAGCTTTTTACATTTTCAGGTTTCTTTTTTGGCACATTCGAGATATCTATCTATGTGAAAGAAATAATTGTAGTATAAAATTAGATTAGATTCAACTTAATTGTCATTACACATGAACAAGGCAACAGAATGCAGTTTAGGTCTAACCAGGAGTGCAATACATTGTTCATACACATTTTTACTACTAAAATTCCATGACATTTCCAGGACTTTCAAGTAAATTTTCATGACCTAATGTTTCAGGTATGTCTACATATATACATCGTAAATAATAAGAAAACCAATGCATGTTTAAATTTATTACAGCATATCATAAAACAATCTCTTTAGTTTGTATTTATTTTATAATTCTATTGAAAGTAAAAATTCATTTCAATAATGCTTACACATCGGCTCAGTTGGCGTTTCTGTGTGGAGTTTGCATGTTCTCCCTGCGTTCGCTAAATTGTCCGTTGTGTGTGTGTCTGTGTGTGTGTGAATGTGTGTGTGTGGATTCTGTTTCCCACAGATGGGTTGCAGCTGGAAGGGCATCCGCTGCATAAAAACTTGCTGGATAAGTTGGCGGTTCATTCCACTGTGGCAACCCCGGATTAATAAAGGACTAAGCCGACAAGAATATGAATGAATGAATGCGTACACATGGCGATTCATCCCTGACGGCATCTCTGAAATTAAGACTAAGCCAAAGGAAAATGAGTGAATGAATGAATGAATGAATGAATGAATGAATGCTTACACAGCATCCACAATGTAAGACCATGCTTTTGGCCAAAGGCAGAAAATAAGTAAAGAGAACTTACCTATATACAAGTTTACAGATATTAGTTAAACTAATGTCCACAATCTTTCCAAAACTTTGTGGGCCTTTCTGGTTTGCCAAAACCTTTTCAGGCCTGAAAAATGGCATGTCAAAATTCCGTGACTTTTCTAGGTTTTCCATGATCGTATGAACCCTGGCAATAGCAGCAAGTGCAGGACATACTGTAAGTTTTAAAGTGCAATAATAGAAAAACTATGGTGATATTTACAGATGGATGTACCATCAACATTATACACAGGTGGTATTATGCACAGAGATTTACAATAGATGAATATATGTACAGGTTGCTATTAATAATCAGAAGAATGCAGATAGATATGAACATAATTACAAATGTATATGTACAGTGGGTATGTACAATTCAAAAAGAATTATTGCAATCTAGTGCAATGAATATGTGCAATTTTAATTGTGCAAATATTAAATAATAAATACGTTAAAATCTATACTTAATAAAAATGTAACTTAATAAAGTTTAAATTTACTTAATTTACACTTAATTTACACTCAATAAAATACACTCAATAAAATACATAACATTTACACTCAATAAAATACATAATAAAATAATGCCTTATACTGTCATCAAATGATATTTCCTCAATCACTCTCTGAATTTTCCTATTGATTTTATTTAAATCATTGTTTTATCCCGATCTATTGTCAGCATTTAAAGTGGATCAGAACATTTATTTAAAGTTTTCTTAAAACTTGTGATTAATATCCAGTGTGCAGATTACACTTTGATGATCGGGGTACATTGATGATATTTTATTAATCTAATTTATTAATAAAATGTATATGTTTTCAGTGTTTTGAAGGATATTTACTGACTATTTTAGAGGTTACTGTAGGTCAAACTATACAAATTATGTGGAATTTTCCTTTTCTTAGGCTATATGCAGATATAATACCTATTTTACAAGAAACATGTTTTGTGACTACTTAAGATGTCTATCTGTGCTCTAGAACTGCCAGTTTCAGATAATATTTTCCTAGCATTGATTCATTGGCACGATTATGCATTCACAATGGTATAAACCGTTATGGGAGGGTCAATTGTTTATATATATTATACATTTTTAATTATTAATATTTAAGATATTGATCAGAGGTCAGAGAAAGCGATTTCTTAATATTAAAGGGCGGACCACCCCTCAACCCCATATATCTTGTTTTGACATTCTTCAGGGGGGATCAAGTGTTAATTTGGGGTGTCAATTCCCCCAAACCACCCGTCCCTACTGAAAAAAACTGCTTAAACCAGGCTAAGCTGGTTGGCTGGCTTTAGCTGGTTGACCAGGCTGGTTTTAGAGGGTTTTTGGCCACTCCCAGGCTGATTTCCAGCCATTTCCAGCCTGGTCTTAGCTGGTCAGGCTGGAAAACGACCAGCTAGAACCAGCTTGACTAGCCTGGTTTAAGCTGGTCATCTCACAGCCTAATCAGCTAAGACCAGGCTGGAAATGGCTTGAAACCAGCCCTGGAGTGGCCAAAACCCCTCTAAAACTAGTCAACTAGCCTAGGCTGGTTTAAGCTGTTTTTTCAGTAGGGTGTAATTCGCACTTTGGTAACACCCATTCTTGTCGTAATTTTGAAAAATTTTGATCCACTTCAAATGTTGACGCATGTGTGTGTGGAGCAAAAACAGATTTTTAAAAACAGAACCAGTTGCGTGGCTCTCAAAAAATCAACAAATATTAGTTACAAATCATGGTTTCTGAATTTTATGACTTACTTTTATTTAATGTAAAAATAATTTAGGGAATTAAAATAAGACAGTTTGCTTTTTGAACAGGCTGAAAATGTTTTGTTTACAAACCAAAGTGGCTCCTGGCGACATCCAGTGGTAGCCCACGATATTGGCTAAAAATAAATACAAGTCTGCTACAATACATTCATATTTAACCTTCATTACCTTACATTCATCACTACTTGATATTTCCTCAAAAATTCTCAGAATATCCAATGTAATTATATTTTAATTTCCAGTCAGAAGTCACAACCTTTAGCCAAGACAAGTCCTCATAAAAGTAGCGCGACTTTTCTACATAATACTTTTACATACTGATTTTCATTACGATTTTGAGGGCTTGCCAACAAAAATAGTCGACTTTACACACCGAAGACATCCAGATAAACGAGGTAAGAACCTAAAATCAAAACTGTTGTAAACTCACCCGGTGAAAAGCCAGGAATCTCTCCACGCTCCTGCCAGAAATTAATTGATGTAAATGGAGCGCAGCTGCGACTCAACTGTCGACTTTGCTCAGTTTTAGTGATTTTATACTTACTATTTTACATAAACTAACATTAATAACCACAGGTGAAAATAAAGCAGACGTCAAAATCATTGTTTTATCTTTGATTTGTGATGAAATGTCGCAGCTGGGATCGGCTGTGCCCTCATCAAACTTACCTGAGGGCCTCCCGGTGTCCAGTTTGGCGCTGCTGATCCTGGTGCTCATCCCATGCGTGCTGCTGCTCCTGCTGCTAAATTGTTTGTTTGTGGGCTACAAACTGTTCCGGATGACCCGGAGAAAGAGAGACCGATACGGGTCCGAGATGTCGCTCATGCACTCTTCATATTCCACCCGCCAGAGGATCACCCGGTTCTCTGACGAGCCTCCGGTTGCTCCGAACAGAAAGACTAATTATGTTTCGGTTTCGGTGCCAATGCTCGCGCCACCCATCACTTCATCCCTGACCTCCTCCGCAGAGAGACGGGCCACCGGGCAGCGCGCCATGTTTCTACGCCCGGACGGGGCCACCTACGCCGGGTCAGAGTCATTGCGCGTGCCGCACTGGAGGACCAGCGCTCCGGTTCTGGTCCAGTCCAGTGATTCGGACATGGAGCGGGTCAACACTGTACCGCCGAACTCACCAGTACTTCGAGTGACTCCAAATGGGGTAGGGTCCTAATATGTCATTAATATTCAGTTTTTATTTGGGGAAAAGTTGGTTTTATATTCGCACATTTGGACTTTTTCCATAGGCTAAAAATTTCAGTGATAGTATTTTTGTAAATTCTAAATAGATAATTTCAGTAATAGTATTTTTTGTAAATTCTAAATAGAGTGTTCCCATGCTTCTTGAAAGTAGGCCTACATTTTAGACACAATTATTCAATGCCTGGAAAGTACTTAAAAAAAACAAACATAAGTCCTTGAAAGTGTTTGAGTTAAATTTTTAAAACAAAAACTGTTCATGGTGTTATTTCTATAATTGTAGCTTTACTATTGAAAAAAATGTTGATTTAACAAATTATATTTAAATATTGAACAATAATAACAATGCACATTTGATAATTATTTCAAAAACCTTAAAATTGTCAAAATTTTTGAAAAATATTCAGACATTTTTAATGCAATTCAATCAGGGGCGGACTGGCCATCTGGAAAATTTGGCAAATGCCAGAAAGGCTGGACCATTTTTAAAATGTGTGCCGGTATACTATTTTTTATTTTTATATGTATTGTTTTTGCATGTAGGCAGCTTTTATCTCTTGCAAGATGTGAATATTATGATGATGATGATAGTAATAATAATAATAAATGTTAATCATTGGCCCAATCTGCAATAGCCAGCTGGTTTCGAGAGGGGCCGACCCAATTAGAGGTTAAGCGGATGTAATCAAAATCTGACAAGAATGTCTAACAAACAGTAAGTGCAACACAAGCTAATTGTCAGAGATGGACCGTAAAAAAGTAAAAGCAGTGCCGAAGAGCTCAGAGAAAGCAAAAAATTGCTCTAAAATCAGACGCTGCCTAATGCATAAAATTAACTGAAATAGTTTTGAAAGCCGGCAGCGCAATGGGTAGCACTGTCGCCTCACAGCAAGAAGGTCGATGGTTTGAGCCAGTGTGATTTAATTTTCACTGCTGAAAGTCCAAACACTGTGCAGCTCCACAAGTCCCAAACCAAGCAAGCCTGTGGCGAGGAACAAAACTTCACCAATTGACAAAAGTGAAGGGAAAAAAAACCCTTGAGAGAAACCAGGCTCAGTAGGGCACAGCCATTTCTCCTCTGGCCAAACGTCCTGTGCAGAGATACAGTCTAAAAATGTAAAAAAAAAAAAACTATTAGTTTTAGATTATTAAATTAAATTATTATTAATCTATTAAATTAGCCCCAAGGCCTCCCGATCTAGACTTTTATCTTTGGGGGTCATCTGAAGGCAATTGCCTATGGTGTGAAGATAGTGCAGGTACAAGATAGTGGTGTACAAGATGTGCAGCATCTGAAACTACGGATACTGGAAGCCTGTGCTGGCATTTCTCCTGCAGTGTTGCTATCAGTGTGTGAAGAGTGGGAGAAGAGGCTTGCATTGACAATCCAACACGATGGGCCACACATTAAACACATTTTATTAGTGGTCAGTAACTTGTGAATAACTTATGAAAGAATAAAGTACATTAAAAACAAGCACACCATTGCTTTTCTTGTGAAATTCCCAATAAGTTTGATGTGTCAAATGACCCTCTTCCTATTGAAAAAAACAAAAATTGGATCCAAGATGGCCGACTTCAAAATGGCCACCATGGTCACCACCCATCTTGAGAAGTTTGCCCCCTCAAATATACTAATGTGCCACAAACAGGACGTTAATATCACCAAAAATTCCCATTTTAGTAAGGTGTATCCATATAAACGGCCCACCCTGTGCATTACATTTAGTTTAAACTTGACTGTTGGGTTTGTCCATTTTATGCAAGGCTGGTTTAATGCAACTCTGTTTAAGAGTGTACATACAAGTTAACTAGGCAAGGCAAGTTTATTTATATAGCACATTTCATAGACAGTGGCAATTCAAAGTCCTTTACATAAACAAGAATAAGAACTAATTCCTGTAATTAAATTACTTTTTCATTGAAAATTAAAGGAATTACCATTTTTAGTTGGCTACTTACAATACTTGCCACAAATACTGTAAATATATGCAACAGTTCTGTTTAAACTAGTCACATAATTCTACTTTTCGGCCAACACAATTGTACATGCATAAGATTTTTTGATTTTGAGTGTGAGATTAGTTCTAGATGAAATGTGGCTTGATTTAGAAGTGTTATCATTCAGGTGTTTCACATAGTAACTTGAAAATCGATCTTACTGGTTCCAGTTCTCAGTGCCGATGACTTCCCTGCGTAGAAGCAGCACCATGGAGCTGGAGAGCACGTCTCTGGATAAGATCCATGTGGAGTGCGAGTCCGCCAGCATCATCCCACAGGAGAACTCCTGTTATGTGGTATCATCCAGCTCCTCGGCTAGAGGGTCTGGACTGGACAGTGACTTTGGAGCCAGTGCAGGTCAGTTTGCTGATTCCTATGAATGAATTAAGACTCCAAAAGTTCAAAGCATTTTCTTAAAAGTACATGCAGTGATTCAACTCCCTGACTAAAGTGCTGAATTTCCATGACTTATAATGGATGGTCTCATCATTTTAAAATGGTTTTGGCTTGAATATGAAATTCTAGTCACTATATCAACACTGAATAATTTACCACTGCCTCACCCATATTTAATAGCTTGATAGCAGTTTTACAAACGTTACATTTAGCTTTTCTGTCACCTATTGTTTTAACACCCAAAGTTCTCATTTTGAAGCCAAAGCAGACAAAGTGTGTAATATCCTGACACGGCAGCTTTAATTAACAGATAGTCCCTGCGTCTGACTCAAGTCATTGCCTGTTGATGAGCATGAAAGAAATGAAATGGAGCTGGAAAATGTCCAAACCATAACACACAAAAAATTCATATTCCATGACTTGGGGAAGAAAATATTTTCAGACTTCCAATATCTGGAAGAGACATTTCTAAATTACACAATACTCCAGAAATTCCAACGATGCCTGCAATTAATTGCTATATCTCTTAACTATTAAGCAGTACATACCGTTTTTAAGATTGGTAAACATTTTAGCACCGAATAATCTAAATATTATGGTATGTCTTTTATAGTTTCCAACCAAATCTAACAATTTTATATTCATTATACACATTGTCACCATGCATATTGATGTTTTTTTCACATAAGAATGGGTGCAGCCATTGAAATCTTATTTGCTCAAGCGTTATGTTGCAAACTAGTATTTTATTATACTATATTTATCCAGTCATAAACATTTACTCATCAAATAAACAAATATTTTCTGCCGTTTATTATTTTTAGTCATTTCCCCCAATAGGTAAATGAATTGGGATGTACTCTAAAATCGCTTTGCAGATTAAGTTGGCATGCATAAATACTTGGCAGCCTACAATGAATAGCTTAGCTCAGTGGTTCTCAACCATGTTCCCAAAGGACCACTAACACTGCATGTTTTGGATGTCACCTTTGTTTGTCACACCCATTACAGGTCTTTCAGTCTCTGCTGGTGATCTGAATCAGGAACATTAATATTTTATAGCAGCGAATTCAGTAGATTAACTCAATAACATGCCAAAACTCAATGTTAGAGACGTCCTTTAAATCAAGATAAATTAACGTTACAGGAGATCAATGTGGAGATCAGCTAACATTAGTTTTGTCTTCTTAATTATTATTCCAGACCCATAAAGAAAATTACATAGCGATCACCTGTAATTTCCCCGTCATGGCTAGGTTAGGCGTGTATCAGCAAACTAATAAAGCCCTCACTTCACAGAATAAGCAGTGTTCTACCAACACTGTAGGTCAGAAAGTATAGTTTACTGCTGAACAACTTATTTTATCATGGTAAAATAACAAAGAAATCGAATAACAACACTTCAAGCTCTTCCTGAAGCTCTGACGGTCTGTTTTGAGAAACTGTCAATCACAATGATACGGCCCATTAAATTACTGGCTGAAATTATACTCAGGGCTCAACAATAAGGATTCCCTGAAGGCTTGGGGCTACCATGAGAGACGCTTGGGACAGTAGACAGGATCATTAATGCCCCAATTGAAACAGTGCTGCCTTGTCACAGAAGTTTTATGCCCTGCTACGATTTGTCAATTGTGTGCATTATTAATTTTGTGCTTTTAAGTCTTTAAATGCTACCATATTGCCATTTGGTTTCTCTTATCTGATTTGATGTTTTGAGCATGCTATTTTTTTCCCTGTAACTTGGTAACAACCAGTACATTGAAGTGACGGCAACATCAAGCTATAAGGGTAAAAGAAAATGGGTTTGTAACGTCTTGGAAGCAGACGTTTACATGGGAACATGACAAAAAAAATTAAGTAATGTTTTGCATAATTTGCCGTTAGTTTGGCAAGTCAGCCACCTTTTGTTAAAATTTTTTTTTTTAACTGCAACAAAATACCTGCATATTTTCCACACTTACAATTTTGCTCATTTTACATTTATTAACATTTTTAAATATTTAAATTCTAGATTTACAGACATTACTTTTGACACATTATTTAAAATGTGGATAAAAATAGCCATTAATTATTCTTATTTTGTGGGTGGGGCCAGTGAAAATTTTGCTAGAGCAAGTAAAAATCTGAATCATTGGCCCGATATTAAACCGATACTCTAGACCAAATGAAGACCTGCACCTATATCAGCATAATAACCAGTGACTTCATTGACCAGAACCATCTTTCGGTAATTTTTTTTTATTTTTTATTGCAAGTGTGATTCATTTTTGTATTTGGGCTCAATCCTCGTTTATTAAACTGAGGCGGTGGGGTTTATGACTTCTACTGAAGCCAGCGATCTAATAGCTGGGAGCATCATCCAAAAGCAGGCCTGTGGCACACTTCGTTAAGACAAGAGTTCAGAGCTGGTGGTCCTCCAAGAACATGGTTGAGAAACACTGGCCTAGCTTGTATATTAAAGTGTTTTTAGTAGTCACTGTTAATGAATGTAATTGTTCTGATAGCATGAGGCTTTATTTCTTCAGTTACATTATATTTTTTGTATGTATTTATATGATCATACTTGACCATTTAAAATATATATTTATAACTGTTTGCTTAAGAGTTTTTCCATTCTTTGTATTCTTCCAATTGTTCATTTAGGTGTTTCTCTCCGTATCCTCTCTATGGATAGTGATGGATTTCCGGGCTCAGCCTGGGCGTCCGCTCTAGAATGGGATTACTACGACCCAAGTTACGTCACCCAGAACCACGTCCCAAAACACAGACCCCAAGCACCCCCAATCACCACTAAACAGTACTGGGTCTAGAGCTCATTCTCCATAGAGATCCTGAAGAACTCCAGAACGAGACTCGATTCAGCCTTTCTCACTCTAGAACTCGTTGAGCTGAGTCTGGATTTAATCTTTCTGGCTTCAGTGCACTTATGAAATGTTCACTTGCCGTTTTAACTGCAACACATCACATCTTCACAGTACACACTTCATGTATTAAAAAGTTAACGATCACAGCTTACTTCTGCAGCAACTCCTAACAGGTTTGTTCTGTTTAATAATTTGCATTACAGAATCACTCCACAGTTGGCCTCGTCACTTCAGACCACTTTCACAGTGTTTGTCTCACACTTTACCTCTCACTGTTTGTTATTTATATATGTTTGTCACGTGATTCTCAGCATGGAGTTACTGAGGTGTTTAGAAAAGGCTGGTTGACTCACACTTTTGTATGAAAAAAAGTATTTAGATTGTGCCTGAATTGAATAATAAAGTTTTAAAATAAATGATTGCTTTTTTTATTGTGGTGTAACCAATGTTATATCTAAAGCAAACTGTATGTAAAGAGGACATTTGGGGTGGTAAATATTGACCAAATGGATAATGATCTTTTAAAAGACAATGAAGCTATAGGAGATACTTAATAAACTAGATTTATTATAAAACCATTTTCAAATCAAGACTTTAGTTTGCATTGTGAAGTGCTAGGAGCTTTTTTCCGAATATTAATATAAAAAAAATTAAGGTATTCAGACAGACATTTCAAACGTCACTTTTTATTGGAAACACGTTATGAGGAGCTGGACGCAGCCACTGCTGCCCGACGGGGTTTGGGAACAGTTCCCTCACGGAATCCATTTCTGAAATGCACAGAAAACAGACTTGTCAACAAAACATCACGCGCAGATACATTTCAATGGTCCTAAAGATGGTAAAAAAAAAACCATGAGCAAGATTGGAGAAATGCGTTTAAGACTCTAATAACAGTAAAGGCTTTCCTAACAAAAGCCAATCTACGAATCAGGCTTACCTCAGTACAAATCTGTTATCACTGGACAGTCATTTGTTCAGACATTTATTTTTGAACATCACTGGCAAGCCATGTTACAGATGCTAACTTGAGATTTGGGCGTGTAGTTGATTACATTAATTTATGCGTTTTAATGCTGCACTGGGTATATTCATGACAAAATTAACACCTAAAATTCAACATGTAATTTACAAAATGTTTAGAAAAAAGATGACAATAAAAAGTTATATACAGTATAAATATTGTAAAAGTATTACAGAAGACTCCTTTTTAAACATTTCCATTTAATGTTTGTCAGAAAATCTGTCTAATATAGTTGAAAAATATACATTAAAGTGTTTTACAGTTAAAATATTCTTGCATTAGACACAAAATGGTTTCTCTTTTCCTTTTGGAAAGTCTTGTGTGGGATTTGATTCAACTAAATCATCCAGCAACAGTTTGAACGTCACAGCATCAAAGAATAACATGCTAAAAAACACATTTCAATGGCAGGAATTTATATAAAAATTATTATAAAGACTGGTTTTAAAAAAAAATGCAGAAAAACTTTTAATCCTCTAAATGCATTAAAATGTTTAGTACTTTATTTGCCAAAATTTCAAACCACTAAGTTATCAAACTTATTTTAATTGTAAGAACTCTCTTTTAGATTACAAATAAAAATAAAAAACAATTGTTTTTCTGTTTAACGTAATTGTGCCCTTAATCAACTTTTCAACTCAATTAGACATCAAAAGTAGACCAAAGTTTGAAAAAATAATCTTTATTCTTACAAAACAACTAAGAGCTCCTTAGTGTCATTAACAATCACAAAAAGGTAATAATTTCAACAGTATCATAACTTTAAAAAGTTATTGAGGGAAAAAAAACTGGAATATATTGAGTTTAATCAATTTGTGTAGTCTTAAATGTTCTTGCATTTCTTCCAAGTCAAAACAAAGACTCAAAAACATGAAAATCTGATCAGACCACAACATTACTCACCTGAACCTGCGGAAAACAACCTTCATGTGTCTCATGCGGCCGGTTCCTGTGGTGCTACGTCTCTTAGCCTTAGCGCTCCAGTTGTCTACAAACAAAACCAATCATTAAACTTTAAACGAATGACAGAAGACTCATGTCCAGCTTCTGTTCAGGCACACCTCAGGCTTACCTCAGTTCAAAATCAGTTATCACTGGACACTCATTTGTTCAGACATTTATTTTTGCACATCACTGGTAAGCTTTTAATGCCAGGTTTCTTATAAATTGAGTAGGGCTGCACAATCAGCACAATATTTTATTGCGATAGTACATGCAATATATTGCAGACTTGATTTATTTATTAAAATATATCTAGTGGTTGTCTATCTAAATTTGACCTATCAGATGAGCCTTACTATCTTTATCCCCGCCATCACAGTAGTTTCTGCTTTGCTATTGGCTGAAGCAGCCCAAAGCTGAAGGTAAACACTAATGGTGGGATTCAAGATGATGAAAAAGACAACAGAGAATAAATAGCAGAATACCTGCTGATGTTTTCACTAAATGTTTATAGACTAAATCTTTACACCTCAACAGATTTTTTTTTAAAGTCTGAATTAAAATTAGGTAAAAAAAAAAAAAAGTGTAACATCATTGCACAAATAAATGACTTTTAGTAAATAATAGGTATTGTATATTTTTTCTAGTACTGTGCAGCCCTAAAATTCAGTCTAAAAACGTAGGCCTGTTTAAAAATTTCACCAATTTGGGCTCCTTAAATCTGCTAGGCTAGAACGAGGATGGGCACCCAAACTCTTTAACCTGAACACAGGGACACTTACACTTTCTCTTGCGCTTGGCAGGGTATCCACACTTGCCGCAGGTGGATTTCTGCAGATGATAAGCCTTGGATCCACAGCGGCGGCACAGAGTGTGCGTCTTATTACGACGCTTACCGAAAGACGACGTACCCTTCGTCTGGAATAGGAAAGAAATTCATGAAATTTAAGTTTTATGTACATAAATTAAGGAAAAAGTCCTGAAATGATGCATTTAAAGAAATTGAGGAGAAGTTGGTTTTTACATTCTCAAATTCGTGGTTTCTCCTTAAAGGGCTACGAAACACCAAAACACATTTTTGGAGGTGTTGACAGACGTGTATATGTCCAACGTTGCTAAAAACACTATTAGGACACAGATCTTTTACTTAAAAGCGGTTGTTTTTGCATTATTTCGAACAAATTCGTTCTTCCTGTTTGAAAAGAAGTTGAAGCAACGTCACGCACATGAGATCCTTGTGGAGCCAGCGTGGAGACTGGATGCCTGTACCGGCCCGTACAACATTACATCTTTTGAGTTTATCAATTGATGGAAAACCCTTAGTTCGAACCAATTATAATAATAACTAATAATAACTTTATTAAAATGCATGATAGCTTCGAATACCCCATGTTGTGTTGCCAACCGTAATTAAAACAAGTGGAAGAATTGGAGACATGCGTCATCAGTGTTGCGTTTATAAATGTGCTGCAAGATTTTGTTCCATTTTCCCACTATGAGAGCACAGCGATTTCAGATCGAATATTCAAAGTTAAACAAGTTGTCACTGTTTAAAAAAAATGAATGAAGTAAAATTAAGTGCGAAGAGAAAAACAACTTTACCACAATTTTAAGCTACTTTATGCAAAGGTAAGTTGGTGAGGGTGTTTGAGACAAGAAGGTAAAAGTACTGTTTAAAGACAATCAATGAAAACCACAAACTACCATAATCATAATTTGATACCGCTTAATGTAGATTTGCAATACTGACATGTTATTCAGACGGTTAAGAATTAACTCTGTCAGGAGACCATTATGTTTATTTGTTGTGCACTATGATTTAAAAACTTTGCCAATTTACATTAACGCATGATAGGCAATATTTAAAAATTGAGCATTATAAATAGCAGCATTCATATAATTTTTTATTTTATTTTTTTGCTGTACTTAAACAGGCTGAGGATATGATGCAAAGCAAATCTTCATTAGTAGTAAACATTTAGCAGGCAACTAGAAACTGAATTCATAAGCTTATACTAAAATAGTTTAACAGGCTCTGAAGCATGTTTGCAGACAAGAATATATAGATCAGAAAAATCGTTTAACCATTTATTTTAATATTACGCAATTAAAATAACGAGGCAGTGAATTAATTCGAGGCTTCATTTGTTGTGCACTATGATTTAAAAACTTTGCATACCAATTTACATTACACACTGCATGAACGGTATATTCAAAAATTAAGAATTATAAATGGGAGCATTCATATAGCAGTGTTTTTTATTTTATTTATCTGTTGGCGAGTTGCTGTATTAAAAAAGGCACAGGCTGAGGATAATATTATGCAATTCTTCATTGGTAATCATTAACATTAATAAATAAAATTAGCTGGCAACTAAAAACTGACTTCCTATGTTTGTACTAGAATACAGGTTCTGATGTTTGCAGACAAACATATATAAATCAGAAAACTCATTTAGTCACTTATTTTTATTATTATAACGCAAATAAATGACTTCAATCAGGCAGTTAAGAACTAATTGACAGGAGACCATAACTTTATTAGTTGTGCACTATGATTTGAAAACTTTGCATGTCAATTTACATTACACACTGCATGAAAGGTAATATTAAAAAAATGTAGCATTATAAATGGCAGCATTCATATATAACGTTAGCAGTGTTTAGTTTTCAATTTATCCCATTTGACTCTTGGTGATGATGGTAATTTGCAGCAAGTTAGTAAAAAAAAACAGGCTGAGGCTATGCCAAGCAAATCTTCATTTGTAGTAAACATTACGATTATATTTGAATAGTTTACCAGGCTCTTGAAATGTTTGCAAGCATAACTGTTACTCGTACATAGAGGTAAAGTTGGTTTTATAGTCGGGTATTCAGACATTCTCCTTAATAATATGATTTGAGAAAAGTATTCTTTACAAATTCTGAATAGGGAAATCATATTAGCAGTCAATGATTATCAAAAAACAACCATGTTTACAGTCAGTTAGATAGTGCTAATGTTGTTTTAAAGTCATACTTGCATGATAATTCTGACCGCATATTCAAATTAGGGTGGTAAAAACAATATAGAGACAATTACATGAACGAATGTGAAAATATAAAACCAACTTTACCTCAATTACTCGTACGACGAACGTAGCATTAGCCACACAATTCACTTCATAATGATGGTGTTAGATTAATTAACGAATTCAGACGCTCTCATATTCATCAAGTCTCAATTTTGCGTGTTAACCGTTCATTTAAACACTGAAGATGTAATAGCGACCCGGTATGTTTTCGCGAGCTCGCCAGTAAATGAACGGGGAGGCTAAGCGACATGCTAGCTTATTTTAAAAGATCATCAATAACACTCAAAACCTAAAGAGCTACAATCATAACATATAATATTGAAAACCGAATACATATGGTTGTGATATTAATAAAGGTACAGTATTTTAAAACAAATTATGAACCAGATGTTAGAGGATTTTGAGGGCAAGGCGCTGAGAAACTCACCATCTTTCCTCAGAGCTGATTCGAAAGAGACCGGAAAAGACGCTGGTGTACCATTAAAACACCACCGGCGCGCTTTTGGTGTAACGACTATAAATGTCCCCATACTGTTACTGCAGGCTTCTGCATCCATAAGTTGATGAACGACGACGACTAAAAAACGTTTTATCACTGGTTAATTTGCTGGTTTATCTAGATCATAGGTGATATTGATAAAGTGGAAGCTGTGATACATATATAAACATTTACTAATATTTTATCAGTCCTAAGTGTCCGAAATTAAACAGATGGAAAGTTGAAGGGACAGTTCACACAAAATTGAAAATTAAGTCAATATTTTCTCGCCTTTTACTTATTTTCTTGAGAACGCTTTTTTGAAGAATATTTTGAAGAAAGCTGTAACCATTGACTTCCATAGTAGCTTTCAAAATATCTTATTGTGTATTCTACCGAATAAAGAAACTCAAAAATGTTTGGAACCACTTCAGGGAGAGTATGTACATTTTTTTGGTGAGCTGTCTCTTTGATAGGGTTTTATGTAGTCATTATAATTAACTTAATTTAATCATAAAAAATAAAACAGTGTTTAAAAATAAAACATTGATTTATTTCCTTGTCTTTTATTAATGGTTTTTAAACAGTAACGGCTCACAATCACCACAGGCAACCATCATAAATTACAGAGCTGACAAAAATGTCTGGACTCCGACCGTCCCTGCATGGGACATAAAACAAAATGACCTTCATAGGCTGCCGCAATCTTCTGATGTCAAAGCAAGACAAAGCAAGGGTTATTTGAGGTGCCGTTTCTATGATTGGCCAGGTGTGTGTATTTGTAATTCACAAAAATATGATATAAAAATCCCAATTATCTTTTACTAATAAGGCAAATGACATTATTAGGGAGTCAATAAAACGGCAAAGTAAAAATGCTAATCATTTTAAAAGAATGTGTGAGGGTGAATGTGTGTGTCTGTGTATTAGTTGGGGCTAAAACATTTGTAATCCGTTGTCTAGATGTCAATTTTGGGTGACGCAGTGCCGCAGTGGTTGGCACTGTCGTCTCACAGCATGAAGGTTGCTGGTTCGAGCCTCGTCTGGGTCAGTTGGCATTTCTGTGTGGAGTCTGCATGTTCTCCCTGTGTTGGCGTGGGGTCCAAAGTCCAAAGACATGTGGTATAGGTGAATTGGGTAGGGTAAATTGTTTGTTGTGTATGTGTGTGAATGAGAGTGTGTGGGTGTTTCCCAGTGATGGGTTGTAGCTGGAAGAGCATCCGCTGCATAAAACATATGCTAAATAAAATTATTAAAAGAACTAAAGCTGAAAAGAAAATGAATGTATGTGTTTTTTTATTTTAGAAATTGAATCATAGAATAATAAATACAAATTTTAGCTACACAATCTCATAACTAAGATTTATAAATTCAGAGAGCTTGGGAATTTCAGTTGGTCTGTTGACTTTTTTCCATTAATATTCACAATGGATATTCACGCTTTTACAATGTAAATTGTGTCAAAGCAGCTTCACATAGAAGATCATAGTAAATTAAAACAGTGTAGCTCAGTTTTCAGTGTTTAAGTTCAGTTCAGTTTAGCTCAGTTCAGTGTGGTTTAATAATCACTGCTGAGAGTCTAAACACTGAAGAGCAAATCTATTGATGCACAGCTCTACAGATCTGGAACTATGCAAGCCAGTGGCTACAGTGGCGAGGAAAAAACTTCACCAATTGCCAAAAGTGAAGAATTAAAAATCCTCGAGAGAAACCAGGCTCAGTTGGGCAGAATCATTTCTCCTATGGGCAAACGTTTTTTGCAGAGCTGCAGTCTGGGCGCCAGAGGCTAAAGAATGCTGGACCTCAGCGAAGACTTGTCTGTCCCTGGAGCATCACAGGAATCAGTCTCATGCTCTCCACTCCACAGCAGCTGCTCAGGATACGGCCTGGTCCAGGATTATGGAAACCTTGGGATCATCTCATCACTGGTCTTGAATCAATCAGTGGAACTGCATAGTCTGAGGGCCTCAGGATAAGTATCCCCAGGAGGAAATTAGCGTAGCTGCTGTTCATAGTGTATATATAAATGAGATGCAAAAACCTGTGTGGGGCACTGTAAGCTTTACTAAAAAGATAGGTCTTTAATATAGTTTTGAATTGGGAGAGTGTGTCTGAGCCTTTGACATTATTTGAAGGCTATTCCAGAGTTTAAGAGCCATAAATGAGGCTTAACCTCCTTTACTCGACTTTGCTATTCTAGGTACTATTAGAAGCCCTGAGTTTTGAGATCTTAAAAAGCGAGTCAGATTGTAGCGAGACATAATGTTGGTTGGATAAACAGGAGCTAGATTGTTTAAAGCTTTATTGGTAAGAAGCAATATCTTAAATTAAGATATTAAGATATTAAGATAAAACTGGGGTGATATGATCATATTTTCTAGACCTGGTAAGAACTCTGGCAGCTGCATTTTGTACTAGCTGAAGTTTGTTAATAGAGAATGCTGGGCAACCAGCGAACAGAGCATTGCAGTAATCCAGCCTAGAAGTCAGAAAAGCATGGACTAGCTTTTCTGCATCTGAGATGGATAGCATACTTCGTAACTTAGCGATATTTCTCAGATGAAAGAATGCAGTTTTTGTGACATGGGAAATATGAATTTCAAAAGTTAAATTGCTGTCTAATAAAAAAAATGATACATGGTATAAAATGTGGTCCACTTTATATATTTAATGTTTATCAATTAGCATTAGGCTATAATAAAATATAATAATAAATTAAAAACCTTCAATAAAATCTGGTATTTATAGATCAATAGAGTCTGGTTCTCTCAAGTTTTTTTTTCCCTCTCCGCTGTCGCCACTGGCTCGCATGGTTCAGGATTGGTAGAGCTACGCATCAATGAATTAGCTCTTCAGTGTTTGAACTCTCAGTAATGATTAAATCACACTGAACTGAGCTAAACTGAACTGAACTTAAACACTAAAAAACTGAACTGCCCTGATCCAGTTACTATGACCATTTATGTGAAGCTGCTTTGACACAATCTACATTGTAAAAGCGCTATACAAATAAAGCTGAATTGAATTGAATTAAAATAAAAAAATATATATTTTAACTGCTGTTTTTTAACATGCATCACCTCATATTTATTTATTTATTCATTATATTTACATTACAATTATTATACTTATTATATACTTATATTCTTATTCTTATTATATTTACATGACAAATTACATGATCATGTTTAATTACGTTGTATTAAATCAACGGTCTCAAACTCAATTCCTGGAGGGCCGCAGCTCTGCATAGTTTAGCCTCAAACAACTCACACAGACTTAATAGTCACTAGTAGTTTTGATCACCTTGATTAGTAGGATCAGATGTGTTTGATTAGGGTTGGAGCAAAACTATGTAGAGCTGCGGCCCTCCAGGAATCCAGCTTGAGAACGATATTAAATCAATAACAATATTTCAATTTAATTAAACATATGTTTAATTTACTTTCCTTCAACTTAGTCCCTTTAATTTATAAGGGGTCGCCACAGCGGAATGAACCACCTTAAATATATATATGCATTATTATTATTATTATTTATTCATTTATTTATAATTTTTTATTTTTTTAAATAATGTTCACTTAATTACTTTAATATCACGTGTTCTCTAACTTGCGTTTAACCTTCGTGTATAGGTAATTGTATTAATTCAATATGTCCAACTATCAATAGTCTATGAATCCTCTTGTAATTCCATCTTGCGTCGCGTTTTATTAATAGTTTCATTTATGGTGTCTGCAGTTTCTCCCCGCCTCATTGGTGCTGATGAGAGTGATAGGAGCGCGTCACCGACCGCGCGCGCTCCATGTATGGCACGCGCATTCTGCAGGAGTGGCGCGTCTTTGTAGGCTGTGCGACATATTCTAAACATAGACAATTCACCTCAAAGAGCAGTTATACCATCGCTTTATCTGACATAAGCACGGACAGATTGCTTTAAGCACGATAGTGAAGCAAAACAAAGCAGCTGCTATGGATCCCGAGCGCGCATCAGTGCCCGTGAGAACGGTAAACACGCGCGGGCGTGACCCAATGTGTTTTCAATAGGGAAAATACGCGACCGTGGCAGAAGAATGGGCTACTCAGATCCCACAGCTAGTAGGGATCTGCTAGGAAACAGATCCCTGTGTTTTATTTTCATATGCGCGTTCGGACTGGTCACCTTATTGCAGCAAATCCTCTATGGCAAGAACTACATCAAAAGGTAAGCTGGAATCTGATGGCTTTATTAATGATGCATGAATGATTATAAATATAAATGTGTATTATTAGTTAAAGCAAGTATTATGTAGTCATACCGCACCCATATTGCTCCAAAATCTCTTTTAATTCATGCCATACACAGTCTCTCAATGACTGTCTATGCAGCAAGATGCTTAAGTCTGTTTTTCTTCTTCCTTTTTTCTTGTCTTGGTTTGTTTCTCTATCTTCAGTCCTTTTAAACAGCTCATACATCTTGCGTAAACCTGTGTGACAGCAAAAAAAAAAAAAAAAAAAAAAAAAGCATATAGCGCAGACCCTTTTTGTGTCTTTAGGCTGTGAAGAAAAGCAGTGCACTGGAAGACTGTGATGTAGCCTTGTTTTTTATATATATATATGTAATTTGTTGCATGAGCACTAGCCTAGATTTACGCACTAGCAATTAATTATGCATTTAAATCATCAGTGGTGCTTCATGAGACCCAGATTTCATGTTTTATGGGGCCACTTGCATTGAAATGACATCATACTGAGAGTATAAGTGCCGGAAGGTGAATCATTGTAGCCTTTTTATTTTGGGACCTGAGGTAAGATGGCTCAGCATTGCGAGGGTGTATGAGAGTGCGTGTGTGTGTGTGTGTTTGTCTATGTAAAATGGCGTCTCTCTCGTAAGAAGCGCCCCCCCCCCCCCCCTCCCACCCCCACAGTGCATTATGGTTCCTGCGTCCAAGCAGATGCCCATATGCTGAATAGGAGCGTTCTCACACTCCCACCTGAACCCCGTCCTGCGTCTAACACACACTCAGCATTCATGACATCAGAGCCGATGGCATGAATGCTGTCCTGTACCCCGGATCTGTTCTGCTGAAGTGGAGAGAAAACAAGCGCAGAGTGCTTTCGGCTTCATTTAACACAGAAAATGATGCCGCGAGAGTAAACGGAGATCGAATTGAGACATACGAGTCTTTCGCTTTTCAGGTTTTCTTAGGAAAAAACACATTGAAGACTGTATAATAGAGGTCAACGGGCTGGTATCTTCAAAAGCTTAGCTCTTAGCTTAAAAATGCTGGGTCAATTCAGGACAAACACAACATTGTGTTCATTTCAATTCAGTTTAAATTACTCTTCTTTTTTTAACCCAGCAGTTGGGTTTGTCCATATATGATCCAACATTGTGTTACAAAATCCAGCTATTTCTGATAGCCTATTATTAGTACCTGAAGGGTTTTAGTCATGTTTGTCAAATGTTGCTGTATTTACTGTCTAAATGGACAAATTCTTAAATCCTGAGAGTTTTGTCCTGGATTTAACTGAATGATAAACTATAAAACTGCTTAAAATCCCAAAGGCAGTATTAAACATGACATCAAGTCAATAGGATTTCTTAATAGAGGTTGTGCTTTGACGTATTGCACTTAAGGTATTAATTTGCAGCCTTATAGTACCAATATGGACTCTTCAGGTACAAAAATGTACACTCAAGAAATGCTGGGTTGTTGTAAACATATTAATGTATCTATTTTTTAGGTATAAATATGCACCTTTATGGTATCAATGTGGACTCTTTAGGTGTCCATATTTTTATATGTCCATACTTGACCCAGCATAGGTTTACAACAACCCAGCATTTCTTGAGTGTACATTTTTGTACCTGAAGGGTCTATATTATACCATAACATACACCATACTGTACTTCAGGTATGAACCCTTCAGGTACATAAATACACTTTAAGAAATGCTGGGTTGTTGATACCCAGTGTTGGGTCAAATATGGACAAACCCAACAATGTGTCTTTTTTTCAGTTAAATTGAAATGGCATGTTTCAACCCATTGGTTGTGTTTGTCCATATTTAACCCAACCAATGGGTTTAAAAAAAGTTGTTTCAATTTAAATAAAAATGTATGCATTGTTGGGTTTGTCCATATTTGACCCTACCTTGGTTTACAACAAACTCATTTTTTTCCTGAAGGGTCTATATTATACAATAAAAGTAAATATTAGTATTTATAAACATTGAAAGGGTACACCATACTGTATATTTTAGGTACTAATATGCACCTTTATGGTACCAATATGGACTCTTCAGGCATCTATATTTATCAATATTTATTTATTTGTCCATATTTGACCCTGCATTGGTTTACAACAACCCAGCATTCGTAAGGGTACATTTTTGTACTTGAAGGGTCTATTTTATACCATAATATACATCATACTGTACTATTTAAGAATATGCAACTTTATGCTACAAATATGGACATGAATGTACACTTAAGAAATGCTGGGTTGTGGTAACTGGGTCCATATTTGACCCAATGTTAGGTCAAATATGGACAAACCCAACATTGCCTCAATTTTTCCAGTTAAATTTAAACACTTTTTAATCCATTGGTTGGGTTTGCCCATGTTTGACCCAACATTGGTTTATAGCAACCCAGCATTTTTTAGATAGCAGCCTTAGATAGTAGCCTACATTTATTATAACTAAAGGGTCCTTATTGATATCAATTGATGCCTCAATTTTTCCAATTAAATTTCAATTACACGTTTTAACCCATTGACTGTATTTGTCCATATTTAACCCAATCAATCTGTTAAAAAGTGTCATATAAATTTAATTTAAAAAAAATTATTAAGTGTTGGGTTTGTCCATATTTGACCCAACACTGGTTTACAACAACCCAGCATTTTTTGTACCTGAAGGGTCTATATTATACCATAATTAATATACATCATGCTGTACTTTTTAAGTACTAATATGCAGCTTATTGTACCAATATGGACTCTTTAGATACATAAATGTACACTCTGAAAATTGCTGGGTTGTTGTAACTTATTGGTTGTGCTTGTCCATATTTGACCCAACAGTGGTTTACAACAACCCAAAAGTGACACTTTAAGTAATAAAATGTGTTATGCTATTTTTGCTTTTTTTATTTTATCTGGGCTTCAGATTGTAATTTAATACTTTAAAAAGTAGCTTTTTCCATCACTGCCTTTATGGAATATGGACCCTTCAGGTACAAAAATGTACTCTATATTGTTGTAACCCAATGTTGGGTCAAAAATAGACAAACACAACCAATTGGGGTAAAATGTGTATTTTACAGTTTTTCTCAGTCGCTTTGGTGCGTTTCTCACAACACTAGTGCATTTTTGCACAACATTTAATGATTTTCTCAAAACAATTAGTACAAACTGCAAAACCCAGCTGATAACCTGCAAAAGCGCATCACATGCTCAAAATGGCTAGTTCATTCCTCAAAAGCAAGTATTCATGTCAATGAAAGAGTCAGTATCATCAAAATGAAAAGTCCTGTCACCATTGTTTATGAACAAGATAGTCAAATGGCTTAGTCATGTTTTCATTATGACAGTTTACTCTGTACATTTTTTCAATGCAAAAAAGTCTGATTTTGGTGACACTTCCTGAAAATGCTCAAGACAGCACTGTATACTATTTGCACAGCCATTTAAAAACTACAGTAAAGTTAGACATCACTGCATTTAGTGAGGTATCTAAGCACAAGACACTGAATATGTATGTTTTACATTTTTACTGCATTTGCTCTTTGCAATCCTAATTTATTCCCAGCATTGTGCAAAAGAATCAATGCACCCTTATTTACAACAAACATAAACTCCCTTTAGGCAGAGCTGTGCACAACTGTACACAATATTGCAGTACACATTGGAACTGAGCCTACAACATACGCAGGTCTGTAAATCATTCATCAAATTGTTCAATTTTAAAGACATTTTCAGGAAAATAAAGATTTAAATCTGTTAAAAAAATTAGCTTGACAGATTTTGACAACTAGTTTAACATTTTTGTATGTAATGACTTAAGTAATGAAATGAGCACTGTTAGTTTTATATAGAATGACATTTCAGCATTTACAAGTTTAGTTCATTTTGACTGACATGACACAAGCAGATGATAATGTTATAAACAGCAGAGAGTTGTATGAAAGCAAATGATGCATGTCCAAAAGCATTCTCAATGTGTTCAAAAGAATGAGAAACTGCTACTAGGATGTGCAAAAATGACTAATTGTTTTGAGAAATGCATTACCTGTTGTGCAAATGTAAATAGTGTAGTGAGAAATGCACCAAAGCGACTGAGAAAAACTGTAATTCAGTTTAAAAAATTGTTAGGTTTGTTTATATTTGACTCAGTGCTGGGTTATTACAATCTAGAAGTTTTTTAGAGTGCTGTATTTTTTAGGTACCAATGTGTACCTTTAGGGTAAAAATATGTATACCAATCTGGCTTTTCAAAAGATACCACTCCAGTGTTTGAGCCTTTTATTTCTGCGAGTGTGTGTTTTGGTTTACTTGGAACAGATCTGTAATGAAAAACTAAGCTCAGATTTAAAAAAAAAAAAAAGAAAAAAGAAAAAAAAGAAAAACATATGTTTGCTCGTCCTATCAGGGATTTGCTGTTTTTAGTGGTGTTTGCCAAGGCAAATGTTGCTGTATATTCACTGTTGTGAAATTGCCAAATGTTAAATTCTGTGTTTCCCATTAGGAATTGCTCTGAATCCTTGACAAACAACGAACTGTTTCAAATCTCAAATTCAGCATTAAAGAGGGAGTTGAGCCTCTGGGATTTCATAACAGAGGTTTTCTTTTATTGCATTAATTTTTGCAATCAATTCAATTTTATGATGTTTCTAATCCTATATATGTTATTGATACTTGTTTCAATGCACCAAAAATTTGGGGCTATATTCACTGAGAAATGGATAGAAATATTAATTTATGCTGATCACTTTATATATAATTTATTTCTTTATTTTATATTTATTTAGAGTAAAACGTTTGTATGCACAGTGCCATATATATATATATATATATATATATATATATATATATATATATATATATATATATATATATATATATGTGTGTGTGTGTGTGTGTGTGTGTGTGTGTGTGTGTGTGTGTGTGTGTGTGTGTGTGTGTGTGTGTGTGTGTGTGTGTGTGTGTGTGTGTGTGTGTGTGTGTGTGTGTGTGTGTGTGTATATATACATACATACATATAGTTTACTTACTATACATACATATAGTTTACATATATATCATATATCATCTGACAGTGAAGTTATTTTGATTTTTACACCTCATAGTGCTGCCCGCAGTTACATGCCGGCACGGAGATTCTGACAAATGCATGAATTAATAATGCACCTGCAGAATTGAGTAAAACGTCCTCATACATGTTCCTGCCAGCATATATATCTTGAAATTAACGGCAGAATATGTACGATTATTTGAATTAAAATATCCAAACCCCCCTAGAACAGGATTATATATTTTGTTGACTTATGTTCTTACATTATCCCAAATGTTTCAATGGCAGTTAGTGAGACGGTGCGTGTGCTGTGTGTTCATGCTAATCACACACTCTCGGTCAGTGCTTAATTTGTAAATGAATCATTTCTGAAATAAAAGGAAATAGGGTAACACATAGTGGCGCAGTAGGTAGTGCTGTTGCCTCACAGCAAGAAGGTCCCTGGTTCGAGCCTCGGCTGGGTCAGTTGGTGTTTCTGTGTGGAGTTTGCATGTTCTCCCTGCGGTTGCGTGGGTTTCTTCCGGGTGCTTTGCTTTCCCCTACAGTCCAAAGACATGCGGTACAGGTGAATTGGGTAGGCTAAATTGTCCATAGCGTATGAGCGTGTGTGAATGATTGTGTGTGGATGTTTCCAAGAGATGGGTTGCGGCTGAAAGGGCATCCGCTGTGTAAAAAATGGTTAATTGGGTAAAATTAAGTTGGCGGTTCATTCCACTGTGGCGACCCTGGATTAATAAAGGGACTAAGCCGACATATAATATCTGACATTATCTAGAGCAGGATCCTGCAAGATCCGGCTCAAATTAAGCACTGTTCTCGGTGTCCGGTTTGGTTTTATAGAAAACAAGTGAGACACTACAGTTGCTTCAATATGTTGTGTTTTATTAAACTGCACAGAGCAGCGTTATAACAGAAGCCTAAAATATAATTAGTATGATAAAAACCCAAAGGATGTGTCAAAGACACCTTTGTTTGTTGTGAATGCACAACTAGTGGTGAAAATAACACACTGCACCTTTAAAAAACATTTTATGATGGAATTGGCCTCCATAATTCTCAGCTAGTTGGAGCAGTTTGTCTAAAAAAAATAAAATAAATACTGAACTAGCCAAGTGATTGCTACATATAAACGTCTGTGCATATAAATCAATTCCCAACAAGGTTGTTTTATTGCGTTCTCTACCTCCGAGCTCCAATTACACTAGAGCCAGATTTATTAATCGGCCTCTGCAGTCGTGTGCCAGGCTTGAAATCTCTGCCTTTTTCCTGGAGATATTGATCTTCTAAGTGCCTGTGCCATGCAGAAAAAAGTATTGACATTCAGGCTTCTTCTTCAGCGGTGACCTCTTCATTATCTGCTCCACGGCAAGAACGCGCCTGTCCTTCGTATGCTCTTTCTCTCTCTCTCTCTCTCTCTCTCTCTCTCGCTTCACATTAGCAGCTGAGTTTGCGATTCTCATCCTGGTCAGCGAGTGTCCACATGCACTTAAAGAGCTGATGTCCACATTAAACTGGTGCTTTTAGGATATACATGTAGAAAATGGCTGTCCATGCCCCACATGTAAAAACACTATAGTAATATTTAGTAAATATACTTCAGTGTTCTGAACCATACTATACTAAAGTGCATCATACTGTATATAGTATTTCCCAGTACTGGGTTGTGGCTAGAAGGGCATCTGCTGCATTAAACAAATGCCAGAGTAGTTGGCGGTTCATTCTTCTGTGGTGACCCCTGATAATCAGGGACTTAATTGAAGAAAAATGAACGAACCAATATTATTGCATTTACAACTTTTTTATTTAACGCTATCATATGGCATGCTGTAGGATAAACTATATGAAATGATAAATTAATAAATACTGTATTCTTAAGTTTTTACTACAGTAATGTGGTGTATTGTGGTTATGAATATATTTATACAACAGTTCTGTCTGGTTCATGAATCTGATTGGCTGATAGCCTCTTAATCCAGTGGTAGGGAACCTATATCTCTCAAGCCACATGTGGCTCTTTGACTAAAAATGTGTGCTCTCCAGCGGTCTTTCATCAATATTATTTTACCGTTCAAAAAATGTTCAGTTTCCTATCGAAAATACAATTATAATCCCCTTTTTAATTGTAATTTTTTACAACACAATGAATATGAACTCAGTAAACAAAGGACGTTTTGATCAATGTGCCTTTGTAGCAATGTGGATAAACTTTTGCGACACCTGAAAAATCCAGCTTAAACCAGCCTAGGCTGGTGGGCTGGTTTTAGCTGATTGACCAGCCTGGTTTTAGAGGGGTTTTGGCCATTTCCAGGCTGGTTTCCAGCCATTTAGGTCTTACCTGGTCAGGCTGGAAAATGACCAGCTAAATTCAGCTAAAACCAGCTTTATCAGCCTGGTTTAAGCTGGACACACCTGGTTTTGGGTGGGCTCCCAGCCTGGCTAGGCTGGTCAAGCTAATCTTAGCTGGTCAGACCAGGCTGAAAATGGCTGGAAACCAGCCTGGAAATGGCCAAAACGCCTCTAAAACCAGGCTGGTCGACCAGCTAAAACCAGCCAACCAGCCTAGGCTGGTTAAGCAGTTTTTTTCCGTAGGGAATAAAGGGCAAACAACTTAGCTACTTTTCTATGTTAACTTAAATTCAAACAACATTCATAAGTGGGAGATGGCGAAAATAAAAATACTATACATTATTCTTTCTTCAGTCATGGACTTGCTCAACATGTGATGCTTCATTTTTATTTATTTATCTATTCATTGAGTTGTGCAAAAATTTTAAATTAAGGTTTTGTTTAAACCTGTATTATTTATAGTAATATTATAAATTATAATAATAATACAGTATTAGTAGTAATAGTATAATATTTTTCAGTTTTTTATAGTAATACAGTTGTAAAAATACATTTGCTAAAAAAATCAATGGCTCTTTACTGAAAAAACGTTCCCGACTTCTTATCCTTCACCCTTGTGTATTACTCCGCCCACATACAGCAAGAAGCGGTCAAGCAGATGACCCTCTGCAGTTTGACAAATATTGTTGCTTTTGTGCAACATAATGTACTTTTAAGGCTTTTTAGTCGGGAACGAAGTTGTTTAGATTGCAACTATGCTGTTGATTTATAAGGATAGTGCCTATATTTAAATAATTTCTGAGAGACAGCGCGTCGATCCGCGGCGCGATCTTTGAGCAAAGACGGTGATGATGTTCATCCACAAGATGGCGACAGAGACCGCATAATGAGCTCAAAAGAAAACCAAGTGATTTCAAACTAGAGCTGATCAAATCATTATTAAACAGGTAACGTAAATGATTTTAAGTCGATCTCTCTCTCTTTTGTATGTTGTAGTGCTGTATTTATACTATAGTAATTTTGTGATCTTCTGATTGCAAGAAATTCTAGGAAATCTCTAGACCGAGATGGCATTTCATGCCGTTCAGCCTTATAATCCTAAAATGTAAGCAAAAATGCCTGTTTTGTCATCACTTTAGACATTACGCTAAATAATTATTCAAATGCTAGCTCTAAAGTGAAATTAGTGAATTAATAATGGTTTTTGCTGTTCTGACGTCAGCTTCAGATGTGAAGGAATGGCGGAAGAA
Organism: Danio rerio; assembly: GCF_052040795.2. Taxonomy (NCBI): domain Eukaryota; kingdom Metazoa; phylum Chordata; class Actinopteri; order Cypriniformes; family Danionidae; genus Danio; species Danio rerio. The sequence goes on from NC_141041.1 coordinate 5,815,486, forward strand.
AGTAGTTCCTCATACAAAAGTGTTTTGAGACTCTCCGTGTTTGATTTTCTTTTTGATACATACAATTATGCAGTCGAACTAGCAGTGCGATGTGGCTGTATATCGTCACTGGTATGACACTAAGGGCAAAGTCCAAAGACGTGTGGTACAGGTGAATTGGGTGAACTAAATTGTCTGTAGTGTATGTGTGTGAATGACTGTGTATGGATGTTTCCCAGTGATGGGTTGCAGCTGGAAGGGTATCCGCTGCGTAAAACATGCTGGATAAGTTGGCGGTTCATTCCACTATGCCGACCCCAGATTAATATAGGGACTAAGCCGAAAAGAAAATCAATAAATGAATGCAACCATAACATTAATCCATGTTTGTCATCCCACTGTAACGTCTGTTCAGGGAAAATGGACCAAAACATTCATTTTCTAGAGAAAATAACATGCACTCATACCATTTATTTAAATCCTAAAAACATATTTGATTTTTCAATCTACAATATGTTGTAAGACAGCAATGTCTCATCCTCCTAAACACCCTGAAGGAATCAGGATTATTGCTTTTCTTCAAACCCATCATCTGCTCTGATCGTCTTTTTTTATTGTATCAGTGTTTTAATCCATAAAGCAGTGAAGACAAAATGAGCACCAGTAAGAGTCATGTCCAGAAATATGCTAAATATCATGTGCTGGGTAAACATGTGCAACATTTGTCCTCAGTTTTACATACTATTTACTCCTCTATAGTCTGAGGTTTAATATTTGTTTGAAACAATTTTAATTTAATAATCAAACCTCCATGATTAAAGGTGACTGTAAATACATTTATAATTTGACAAAACAGTGCTATTTAAATTAAACGCTGTTCTGCTATTAACAGAATCCTGAAAAGATTTATCAAAATTTCTACAAAATATTAAAACATTTATAATTATAAAAGTGGGAGACAGGGTGGCTCAGTGGTTAGCACTGTTGCGTCACAGCAAGAAAGTCACTGGTCCGAGCCCCAGCTGGGCCTGTTGGGGTTTCTGTGTGAAGTTTGCATGTTCTCCCAGTGTTGGCGTGGGTTTCCAAAGGCATGTGCTATGAATTGGGTAAGCTAAATTGTCCGTAGTGTGTGTACAGTCAAAGTCAAAATTATTAGTCCCCCTTAGATTTTTCCCAAATGATGTTTAACAGAGCAATGAAATGTTCACAGTATGTCTGATAATATTTTTTCTTCTGGAGAAAGTCTTATTTGTTTTATTTCGGCTAGAATAAAAGCAGTTTTTATTTTTTTGAACACTATTTTAAGGACAAAATTATTATCCCCTTTAAGCTATATATTTTTTTTCTCAATAGTCTACAGAACAAACCATCGCTTTACAATAACTTGCCTAATTACTCTAACCTGCCTAGTTAGCCTAATTAACCTAGTTAAGCCTTTAAATGTCACCTTAAGCTGTATAGAAGTGTCTTGAAGAATATCTAGTCAAATATTATTTACTGTCATCATGACAAAGATAAAATAAATCAGTTATTAGAAATGAGTTATTAAAACTATTATGTTTAGAAATGTGCTGAAAAAAAATAAACACGGGGCTAATAACTCTGACTTTAACTGAATGTGTGTGAATGAGTGCGTATGAGTGTTTCCCAGTGATGGGTTTCGGCTGGAAGGGCATCCGCTGTGTAAAACATTTGCTGGATAAGTTGGAGGTTCACTCCACTGTGGCGACCCCAGATTAATAAAGGAACTAAGCTGAAAAGAAAATTAATGAATGAAGGTGCATTTTAGACCTTTTGACCTCCATGGCTGGATTTGCTTGGGGCCCTAAAATCACCAAATCCCACCTCTACCTGTATATCTGTAACTTTTGAGAATTTCCTTCTTTTTTGGGGGGATTTACATTAGGCCTATGTATTTCTTCTTCTTTCTTCATGAGCAGTGGGGTAAAGTAACACATTACAAATGCTCAAACTACTGTAATTGAGTAGTTTTTCCTAGGGAATTATAATTGACTGAGTAGTTTCAAAAATGTGTACTTTTACTTTCCCTTGAGTATATTTTTAGAGCTGTATTAGTACTTTTACTCCACTACTTTCCTTTAACCTGCAGTCACTACTTTATTTTTACTTTGTCTATGGGGATTAGAAAAATCAGTCCTGTGATTTCTTCAGCTTGATGTCTTTTTGGACGTTACCACTATGACGTCTATCAGGTTTTGGATTTTGGCTGCCACACCTGACAAATAAATGTCAGTATTTGACGTCAATATGACGTTGGTTTAAGATCTCGGCTCGACTAAGATGTCGATCATTTTCTAACAACCCAAAATCAACTAATTATTAGTGTCATTTGATGTCGTTATTGGAAATCAAAATAACATTGTTCTTAGACGCTGACTAGACATTAAATTTTGGTCACCCGACATCGCAACCATAAATCTAACCTTATATTATGATTTTCTGTGCCTGCTTTATTACACCAGCAAACTGTTTGGAAGCATTAAAAGTGTCCAAGAAGACATCCAAAATCTTTACACGCATCGACCCAGAGACTATTTAGATGTATGTCACTGATGAGAAGATGACGGATGTTTACTGTATGATGACCGAAATGGCCTTAAACAGCCAGCAGGCACAGGACGTTAACATGACGTCAAATTGACCTTGTACCCCAACGTCATGGGGATGATGCACTTTGTTTGGAAAAGAAAATCAGGTTTACATCAGAACTCAACATCAGGCCAACATTAATGTCCAACGTCCAACCTAGAACCAACCAAATATCAACGTGTAGTGATGTTACAGCTTAAAGTTGTGTGGATGTTACCACTATGACGTCTATCAGACATTGGATATTGATTGTTATACCTGACTAATAAATGTCAGTATTTGACGTCAATGTGATGTTGGTTTAAGATGTTGGTTCGACTTTAGATTCTGGTCACTTTCTAACAACTTAAAATTGACCAAATATCAACAACCCAGGCTCATTGTGGAAACGTAGCCCCGCGGACGTTTCTGGAGACCGCGAAATACGTCCCCGGAGGTACGTATTTGTGCAGTTTTTGTTTTCACGAATCCGCGAGAGGCTACTGTGCCGCGCTTTTTTGCGTCTCGAACGCCTCTCAGGAACGTGCGCCGTTCGCGCCTGCGCTGTTCTCGCGCGAAAAGCCGCCGGAGGCCGTTGTCGAGCGACAGTCTGTCCGACTGACTGAATGACTGAACGATCAACTGGGCGGCCGGCCATTTGGCCGACCCAGCTACAGTCCTCCTCCGTCCCTAAACCCAAGCGCCCAAAAGCCATCCAGAAAAAAAAAATCAAAAGCCCTCATCCGAGTTTGACCGAGTTTTCGGATTTCACCGCATTCTCGCCCTGTCATGAACTCGTTTGCTTTTATTTTTTGGATTCTGTTTTTCATCTTACCTGATTTCTAGAACCGCTCTTCCCTGGACGCGGTTGTGTCTAAGCAAACTGGTTGCGGCGGGAAAGCCCTCCACACGGAGGTGAGCCGTTACAGCCGGCGAGCATGAAGAAGAGGAGCGGTGTCACACCGCCCCGTAGCGTTCGCTCAAAAAAACGAAATGCAGCCATATGTACCTCCGACCACGTAAATCGCGGTTTCCAGAAACATCCGCGGGGCTACGTTTTCAGAATGAGCTTGGGTTGCAACATCAACGTCATTTGACATTGTTATTGACATCAAAATAACTTTTAAAAATTGTCCTTAGACGCTGGCTAGACATTGAATTTTGGTCACCTGACATCACAACCTAAATCTAACCTAATATTAAATGTCTTATGATGTTGTGTGCCTGCTGGGCAATAAATTGATGCACTACAGAATGTTACGTTTACACACACTCTTGAGTACTTTTGAAATGGCTACTTTGTACTCATACTTTCAGTAGTATTTAAAACAGATTCATTTACCCTACTTGCACTACATTTTTAGGCAAGTTTTTACTTGAGGCTGATTTGTTTGTACATTTTTTCCACAACTGAGCATGAGTGACACTTAATAACAACATACACGAATGTCTACAAGCAAAACAATGGAAAAACTCAAGTCTAATCTGACAGAGCTGTGTGTGTATATGCGTGTGTGTGTGTGTGTGTGTTTGACATTTTCTGCTGCTTTGAAGGATTAAATGAAACCTTATACGACCTGCCTCATTTTCTCACTAGTGGGCAACAGTTTTCCCGCCTCAAAGGAGAGGAGGTGGGCAACTGGAGCGGGCTCATTAGTTACCCCGATGATGGAGGGATGAAGCCGGCCAGAAATGGGAGGAAAAGGTACAAAGCAGCACAGAAACCGCTCTACAACACCAACAACAACAACAACACAAGAGAGAGATAGAGAGAGAGATAGAGAGAATGCCACATTAGCCAATGAACAGCCGCTTGCATGTTTGGACTGAAGACACATCCAATCTCATCAGCCAATCAGACGAGCTCAATTAATGAATCAAGTCAATTAGGGCCAATCAGAGCACCAGGGCTAATTAGAGGTTCACTGTGATTTTTTTTGCCAAATAGCACAGCATTGATCGCATTAGGAGGAATTTTTCCCATTCGCTTTCTCCGAACTACACCACAGCGTGGTGCAATTAGCTATTAGCAATTAGCTAAAAGTTTGGGAATTTGAGAAATAAGCTAAAGTGTATGGATTTGTTCACAATTAAATACAAAGTCGCTATTTTTGTTGAAAATGGGGTGTAAAATTGATTATATTCTCTTATTATACACGTTTATTTGCTAGTGGTTGAATTAGGTTGTAATATATGATCAGTTCATCCTTTATGATTGATTTTTTAATAACAATAGCATGTTTACAGCAATAAATGACTGTAAACATATTATAAAACTATAGTATTCATGATTAAATATGATATTAATAGCCTGTTACACTGTTCTGCATCTTTAAAATGGCCTTATAGACCATTTCAATAGCGATATTACAGGTTCATGAACAGTTCCTGCTTATCATCAAACTATTTCAGAACTGTAATGAGATGTAATTCAGTCATAATTATCGTTAACACAGCCGTCATTAAAAATTTATCAATATGTGGAGCTTTCTGGATTCTTAGAAGCTGTGGAAATGAAAAATCTAATATACATTAGGACCTTTGTTATTGTTTACATCCCTCAAAATGGCCTTATATTCAATGTTATAATATAATCCGATATATCTGTTTTGATGATTTGATGATTTTGATGATCATGTTCATATTTTTTTGCAAAATAAGAATGAAGATTTCTTCAATTTAATTATTTATGAAATAATAAAGGGCTGAATTTTGATCTGGGTGATGGTTAGGCTTCAAATTAGATTTACAATTGAGATTTTAAGCAAATTAAGTCTGTTTTTTGGATGTTTCTGAAGTAATTTTTGTGAAAATATCCTTCAGCATAGTAGATAAATGTAAGTTAAATGCAATGAAAACATACTTACACTGACCTGTGTTTATTAAAATATATCTAATAATAAGTAATCTAAATATTAAAATAAATATTAATTTACTTTAATTGATTAAAAACTTGCTAATGAATTGGGCAATACCTAGTGGTATGAAGGATAGTAGCAAAGTATAAGGTTTAAAATGAAAAAAAAAAATCCATTATCCCACTATTTTCATGATTATTTTAAACCAGAAATATTTATAATAAACTGACAATAGACTAAAGCAATTTTACAGATTTGAAAATTCAGTTGTGACAGATCATTTGTGTTTAATTTCCATGATTAATCATGCGTCTCCACACTGTAAAAAAATCGTAAAAAAAAAAAATCAAATGACTGGCAGCTACGGCTGCCAAACAACAACCATATTTCTTTGTTGAAATAAAGTGCAAAAAATAGTAAATCTACAGATATTTTTATTAAAATGTTTGTAAGACTCTTAGTTTGTAACTTTATTGAATTTGATTTGATCGTATAATCTAGGAAAAGTCTGTAAAATAACACTGTTTTTTTTTGTAAAACTCTTGCGTAACTTTATTAAACTGATTTGATTGCAATGATCTAGGAAAAGTCTGTAAAATAACAGTGTTTCTCTTTAAACATTTTAATGAAAATATCTGTAGATTTATTATTTTTTGCACTTTATTTCAACAAAAGAATTGTACCATAATTTTATGGTTTTTGTTTGGCAGCCTGTTTTTTTTTTACAGAGCAAGTAATTACAATTTATTACTTTAATTTTACGTAATTTTAAATGTACTTAAAAAAAACAGGAAAAAACACTGTGTAAATAATACGGCAATTTTATTATATAAAACAGACAAATGGCTGTAATTTGTCATTACTTACATAGTACATAAAATAACAGTCAAGCTGTTAATTTACAGATATTGTTTGTAATTTTTACAGATTTTTTAACATAATTTAAAATAACAGAAAAAATACTGTATAAATAATACTGTAATATTCCTGAATAAAAAACAAAAATGTCAGTAATTTGTCTTTAATGATAAAGCACCAAAAATGAAAGTCAAACTGTGAATTTAGAGAGATTGTTTATCATTTTACTAAGTTCTACATATAATTTTAAATGACAAAAAATTACTGTAAAAAATTTAAGGATATTTTCTGTAAAATTTGTTTTTTTTACAGTGTACATAAAATAACAGTCACGCTGTTAATTTACAGATATTGTTTGTAATTTTTACGGATTTTTGAATATAATTTTAAATAACAGAAAAAATACTATATAAATAATACTGTAATTTCCCTGTATAAAAAACAAATATGTCAGTAATTTATCTTTTATGATAAAGTACCTAAATTGAAAGTCAAACTGTGCATTTAGAGAGATTTTTTGTCATTTAAATAAGTTCTACATATAATTTTACATTACAAAAAATTACTGTAAAAAAATTTAGGGATGTTTTTTGTAAAATTAGGTTTTGTTTTTACAGTGTAAATAAGTAAGCATCGTAACCATCAAGAGAGCTAATTCAGCAAATATGATGCAGGATGGTGTTGCGCAAAGGCATGTTTTTGATCGGCGTGGAGAAAGCGAATGGGATTTTGCCATGGTGGAGCCCCCGCTGTGGCGCTCTCATGTGGTTTTCAGCTCTTTGAACCGCACCTTTCAGCGTAACTCTTAAACCTAATCCACTTGTATGCATCTCGACAGATGTGTCCGTCAGAATTTTCAGCAGTCTGAGGCTCAGAACTCCGTAGTTATCACGCCCTGCCTAGCTGAAATTCAGAAGAAAAAAAAAGAAAAGAAAAGGTAGGCCACACTGATGGCGTCTCCAGTTCACCTCCTTGCCAACCTTACGTTCCCCCTTTTTGAGGATGTCTCTTCGTCTTTTCCATCTGGTCTGAGAGGCTCAGTGCTCGGTGCACCGCCGGTCCGTTTTCTGCATGCAACCCTCCATCTGCCCCTTGACCTCTGACCCCCACCACGGCCCTCCATGTGTCCCTCTGGATGTCATGGGTCCCTGTTTCTGTGTCCCATCATGCATTTCTTAAACTCCTATACGCCTCACCTGTGTGTGTCATGAGCACAGTTGAGTGTGTGTGTGCGCGCGTATGTGTGTGTGACTGTGGGTGCATGCACGCAAATGTGTGTGTGTGTGTACGTGTGTGTGCATGCAGGCAAATGTGTGTGTGTGTGTGCATTGTGATATGATTCCCGCTTGCACATTGCGCCACCTTTCTTTGAATTAATTTTTCTTTCCATGAAAATTATGAGAAATTGTGTCTCCGCCGAGGGTGTTTTGATTGCTCACACACACACACATACACAGGTAAACGCGCTCATGTGCACCTCTTCAGGCTACAGCACAGTCACATGTCATGACGTCACTCCAGTCTGAGATGTATGGAATCGCTAAATGTGTTTCGCTCTCCTTCTTCTGCCGCTCCTTCGCTTTGTTTCTCTCCCTTTACTTGTTTGTTTGTTTGTTTTTGTCATTGCACTTCACTGTTATTTTCATTGGTGTTTCCATACTACCATTAACTCACACTGTAATTATTATTATTATTATTATTATTATTATTATTATTATTATTATTATTAGGCCACACTGTTATCATCATTATTATTATTATTTTTTATTCAGTAGTGTTATTGCAAAATAAATAAAATAATTAATTGTTTATATAATCAGAATACTCATTATTATTATTATTTTATTATTATTATTATTAAGCCACACTGTTGTTATTTTTATTATTATTATTTAGTAGTTTCAATGCAAAATTAGTTATGAAATATTTTAAAAATTAAATAATAGCAAGTTGTAAATATTTTGAATGACATTTATAGTGGTTTAATAATGGTATTATTGTTATTATTATTATTATTATTATTATTATTATTAATGATAACAATAATAATAATAATAATAATGATAATAATAATAATAATAATGTTATTATTAAGTCACACTGTTATTATTATTTAATATTATTCAGTAGTGTTATTGCAAAATTAATATCATAAAATAATTTATTTAAATAATAAGAAATTGTCAATGTTTTAAATGCCATTTATAATGAGGTAATAATGGTGTTATTATTATTATTATTATTAAGTCATATTGTTAATATTATTTTTCAATATTATTCAGCAGTGTCATTGCAAAATTGCTAATATAAAATATGTAATTTTATTAAATAATAAGAAATTATTAAATATCACTTTTAATGACATTTATAGTGGTTTAATAATGGTGTCATTAGTGTTATATTATAGTATTGCAATAGTAATATTGCAAATGTTTTATTATAAAATAGTTAATTTATTAAAAAAATGATATATAATTTGAATGCATTTGAATGTGATGTAAAATGCCTTTAATAAAAATTTACATTTTATTTTACTGTACAATAGGAATAAAGCAATAGTAGTAACAATATTTTCAGTAATCTAACTTGTTATCATAACCATATATATGTATATATTACAGCTTTTAAATTTATGGTATATTAATATTTATAATAACATTAATATTTAAATAAATTGTTCATTGAAACAAATCAAGTGATTAAAATCAATTAATTAAACTGTAGCTTTTTACATTAGGCTGGTGTAATAACACTCATTAGCGTTATGGTAGATTTATGTATACTAGACCTTGCAGGGCAGCCATTTTGGCTCTGATTTCATTTACAGTGTCAGTGTCATTAGCAAGAGTTCCACCATTACAGTCCATTTAAATTCCATTGAAACTGAATCAGAAAAGATTTATGCAAACAATGTGAAAAATATTTCCACACTCTCATATTTTACATTGTGCTCTTTTGGTCAATGTGTTTAACGCATATTTTTCTGTATTTCTGTTTCACAACCAAGGTGAGGACTCATGTTTCATCCACTGCTGCTTCTTCTCATTGTGGTGAAACTGTGATTTTTCTTTTCTATTTCTCCTCAGAAGATCTGAAATGACCATTTGGGTTGAATGTAAGAGTGTTTGAACTGTTAGGAACGAGTTTTCAGAGCTGCTTGTCAACAATCCTTAAGAAATACTGGAGGAGTTCTAATTAAAACATGCAACCGATGTGGAAATTGGATTAAACAGTGCAGAAATAGTTCAGTCTATTATTTTATATGCGCTTAATGAAACATTTGTTTAGGCAACATAGGCTCATTTTGAAAACGTAGCCCTATATACATTTCTGGAGATTCGAATTATGTAGCCAGAATACGTATGGCTGGATTTAGTCTTTAAAACGAATGCTACGGGGAGGTATGACCGGGCGGTATGACCTCGGTGTGGACGCCTTACCCGCAGTTAGTAGTTTGACCAGTAGCTCGTATGTATGTCGGCAGATTTGAGTTGACCATCAAGTCCGATGAAGAACGGTTCCAGAAAGCAGGTAAGACAAAAACAAAAGCCAGACAATAAAACAAACAAGTAAAGAACAGAGTGAGAATGTGGTAAAATCTGAAAACGTACTAAAAATCAGCTGAGGGCTTTTCTTTTTCCGGATTGCTTTTTAGTTGGGTTTAGGGAAGACCGTGGGTGCTGGTCAATTGGTGCTTTTGAAAACACTGTCGGTTGGGTTTAGGGAAGGGGGTGGGTGGGTCAATCTGTGCTTTTGAAAACACTGTCGGTTGGGCTTAAGGAAGGTGGTGGGTGGGTCAATTGGTGCTTTTGAAAACACTATCGGTTGGGTTTGGGAAAGTGGGTGGACGCTGGTCAATCTGTGCTTTTGAAAACACTGTTGGTTGAGCTTTAAGGAATTGGGTGGGTGGGTCAATCTGTGTTTTTAAAAATACTGTCGGTTCGATTTAGGGAAGGGGGTGGGCAGGTCAGTCGGTGCTTTTGAAAACATTAATGGTTGGGTCTAGGGAACGTAGTGGGTGGGTCAATAGGTGCTTTTGAAAATACTGTCGGTTGGGTTTAGGGAAGGGGGTGGGGGGGTCAATCTGTGTTTTTGAAAACACTATCGTTGGATTTAGGGAAGGGGGTGGGCGGGTAAATTGGTGCTTTTGAAAATACTGTCGGTTGGGTTTAGGGAAGGGGGTGGGCGGGTCAATCTGTGCTTTTGAAAATACTGTCGGTTGGGTTTAGGGAAGGGGGTGGGCGGGTCAATCTGTGCTTTTGAAAATACTGTCGGTTGGGTTCAGGGAAGGGGGTGGGCGGGTCAATCTGTGCTTTTGAAAATACTGTCGGTTGGGTTTAGGGAAGGGGGTGGGCGAGTCAATCTGTGTTTTTGAAAACACTATCGTTGGATTTAGGGAAAGTGGTGGGCGGGTAAATTGGTGCTTTTGAAAATACTGTCGGTTGGGTTTAGGGAAAGGGGTGGGCGGGTCAATCTGTGCTTTTGAAAACACTGTCGGTTGGGTTTAGGAAAGGAGTAGGGTGGGACAGTCGATCGTCAGTCAACAGAGGCCTCTGGTGGATTTACATGAAAACAACAGATAAAAATGGCCCTCAAGAGAGATTTTTGAGATCTCAAAAAGTGTACAGCACAGCGGCCTTTGGTGGATTCGCGAAAACAAGAACTTTGGCGCTCTCCAGAAATGTATATAGCGGTATGTTTTCAGAATGAGCCTGGGTTGAGTTTAGCTAAGTACAAATATGTGATGCAAAATAATGTACGACATTATCATAGTACTTATTTTAAAACATCAAGTAATTTGGTATCACAATAATACTTGAAATGCATGTTTGTTTAAAAGGTGAATAAAAGTGTGATTTGTAGATGAATAAAATAATTAAAAATCTAATTAAAAATTAAAATAGGCACTGTATATTTAAATGTGAAGTTAGAATCTATAAAATTATTATTAATTTAATAATAATAAAATATCATTTTATTCTTCTCTACTGTGTAATTGCTCATGTGACCAGATTTTTAGTTGTGTTGCTTAAACAATTGTTCTGTATATATATATAGTTTTTTTTTAGGTTTATTTATTAGTTGTTTTATTCAAAAAAATTCCCACAATCTTATTTGATTTGTTAATTTATTTATGTCTGATTGTTTGAGGATTGGCAGAAATCCACAGGCATTTCTTCAGGACTGTTCGACAAGAGTGTAGAAATGCAAACGTTCAGGTTCTTCAGTGTGGTTCTCCATGCTGGAATAGTATCTCCTGCAAATGTTTGTGTGTGTGTGTGTGTGTGTGTGTGTGTGTGTGTGTGTGTGTGTGTTCAGCTTATGAAGAAATGTGTGTTTGACTCTCTGTGTTCTGGCAGGTATCTGGAGCGCATCGACGGCTCCTTGCAGTTCAACTCCTCCTCCTGCAAGGAACTACGGCAAGACATCACAGATGTCAAAGTATTGACCATGTAAGTTCCTGCTTCAGATCGAGCGCTCCAGTGGGACTCAAATTTCCTGATGAATGTCTCGTCCCGAAGGACAAACCCTGTAAAAGGGACATCTATTTAAGGAAATATAATGAGCACCCATTACATTCTTCACTGTAGTACAATGTGAAGTTCACTTAAGGAGACAGTTCACCCAAAAATGAAAATTCTGTCATCATTTACTTACTTTTCACTTTTGTTCTGTTAAATACAAAAGTAGATGTTTTGAAGAATGTTGAAAACCTGTAACTATTGAACTCCAGAAAAAAATTACTATGAAAGTCAATGGTTACAGATTTCTAGAATTTTTGAGTGGAGAGTAAGTAAATGATAACAGTATTTTAATTTTTGGGTGAAATATCACTTTAATGTCCCAGTGTAAATCAATATTTACTTCTTTTGTTTTTATGTGTATATAGTATAACTTGTTATAAATGATATATTTGGGATGTATATTCTTTTTTTTTTGTAAAAATTAATTTGCACTCAGAATATTCAATTAACAATAACAACCTTCTCTGCCACTCAAATCGAAATGATTATCTTCACTTATGGTCACATGTATCGCCTTTAAGGTGGAGGCAGGGCCATCAGCAATTTAGGGTGGAGCTATCAATCATTTAGGACGGGGCTATCAGTCATTTAGGATGGGGCTATCAGTCATTTAGGGTGGGGCTTTTAGTCATTTAGAATGGACTTATCAGTCATTTAGGGTGGGGCTATCAGTAAATTATGGGAGAGCTATGAGCAATTTAGAGCAGGCTAATTAGTCATTTAGGGTGGGGTAATCAGTCATTAAGGGCGGAGCTATCAGTCATTTAGGGTGGGGTGATCAGTCATTAAGCGTATCTTAAAAAATGTAAAATATAATGTATAAATGATATAAATGATATATCTGGGATGTATATTCATTTTTGCAAACAATAATTTGCATTCAGAATGTTTAATTAACTATAACAACCTTCTCTACCCCTCAAATCAAACAATTATCTTTATTTATGGTCACATGTAATGCCTTTAGGGCGGAGGCAGGGCCATCAGCAATTTAGGGTGGAGCTATTAATATTTTAGGGCGGAGCTATCAGTCATTTGGGGCAGAGTTATCAGTCATTTAGGGTGGAGCTACAAGTCATTTAGGGTGGGGCTGTCATGCATTTATGGTGGAGCTATCAGTCATTTAAGGGGGCGGGGCTATCCGTCATCTAGGGCGGAGATATCAGTCATTTAGGGCAGAGCTATCGGTCATTTAGGGCGGAGCTACCAGTCATTTAGAACAGGGGAGATAGTCATTTATGGTAGGGTAATCAGTCATCAAGGGCGGAGCTATAAATGATGGATCTGTGATGTATATTAATTTTTTTGTAAACATTAATTTGCCCTCAGATATTTAGGGCGGGGCTATCAGCCATATGGGGCAGGGCTATTAGTCATTTATGGCGGAGCTATCAGCCATTTAGGGCGAAGCTATCAGTAATTTATTCGGGGCTTTCATTCATTTAGGGCGGAGCAATCGGTCATTTAAGGCGGGGCTATTAGTCATTTAGAACAGGGTGATAAGTCATTTAGGGTAGAGTAATCAGTCATTAAGGGGGGAGCTATCAGTCATTTACTGCGGGACGATCAATCATTTACCGTGGGGCCATCAGTCATTTAAAGTGGAGCTATTAGTAATTTAGGGCGGGGCTTTCATTGATTTAGGGATTCTACGCATCTATCAGTCATTTAGAACAGGCATCGCTATTAGTCCTTAAGGGCAGGCGATTAGTCATTTAGGGCAGGGCTTTCATTAATTTGGGGCCTAGCTATTAGTCATTTAGGGCGGAGCTATCATGCATTCAGGGTGGGGCTAACTGTCATCTAGGACGGACTTATCAGATATTTTGGGCGGAGCCATCTGTCAATTAGGGTGAGCTATCAATCATTTATGGTGAGGTAATCAGTCCTTTGGGGCGGAGCTACGACTCATTTAGGGCAGAGCTAATAATCATTTAGGCCAGGGTAATCAGTTTTTTTAGGGTGGAAACCCTTTCTAAGTTGTTTGTGCAGGCTTTTATTTTACAGTAAAAAAAAAAAGTCACACAGGTGCTAATTTCACATCTGCCACATGTGTTTTAGGGTGAAGACTTCCGAGCTGTTTGAGCGATGGAGGAATCTGCAGGTGTGTAAGTGGGATCAAAATAAGGAGGAGACGGATAATTTCAAGTGAGCACACACTTTTATCTTCATCTTAATGTAATTTCTTTGGTTGCGTCTCAATCAGCACACTTGTTCTGTAGTCAGTGCACTGATCAGGTCGGCAGCCATTTTATGTCCTTGCAAATAGTAATTAATTTACAAACACCCATTCAAGTAAAATCTTACCCAGTCAAATTATTTAGCTATAATGCACTTTTAAAAACTTTGTAAAATTAATATAAGGAAATTATTAGTTCTGCTGTTGTTTAAACTCCAGGTTTGATGATGTACAATAAGGACGTTCTCATGTCACACTCAAGTGTGTATCAATGTGTAGTGAACCAGACTCATCAGTGTCCTTACCAGTGTACGAATTCTACTATAGCTAGAGCTAGGGTGCTGATCGAGACACATCCTTTGTTAAACACAAAATGTATGATGTCATCTCTTTGGATATCCAATGCGAGTGTATTGTCGTAACAAAGCGATGATGTCACCCCCCCCAACCATCCAATAGGATGTCTCTGTCCCGCTGCTGCAATGCCCCCTCCTTCCTGTTTACCACCAAGAGAAACACTCCCTCCGGCACCAAACTGCGCTATGAAGTGGACACCAGCGGGATCCTGCACATCAGCCCGGAGATCTTCAAGATGTTCCCTGATGTGAGTGAGAGCGCCGGATGCAGTGGCGCGCACAAACCACCTGTGGGGCAGGGGCAGAAGGACCAAAAAGGGCACTAAAAAAGTGGGAAAAAGTTCCTTCTGTTTTTTTTTTTCATTTCTTTCTGTGGCATTTGATTAATATAAATTGATAGATATAGAATGCACACATCAAATAAAAAAAAGAAGATGACGATAATACTGACTAAAAATTACATTTTAGTACACACTCAAAAATAAAGGTAAAATCTGTCACTATATGATGGTACCTTTGGGATGCACTGCTGTACTTTTAAGGTTAACTTTTGTCACTTTAAGGTACCATGACCTACACATTATTACTTTTGATGTATTATTATGTACCTTTAATGGTGCAGTGTGTAACTTTAACACCCAGTGGTTGAACTAGGTATTGCATTCGTGGATTAAAAACAAAGCGCAGGTTGCCAGATTGAGGACCAAAGCTAAATCGTGTACTATATAAAAGCAACGGCATGCGATAAAAGGAATATTCTCCATATTAAAGACAGTTTTTGTCCTAACCAACACCTCGAATTAATATATTAGAAACGGCTTCTATTTCTCACAGCTGAACAACAGAAATATGACAATAAACACCTCAGCTACACCTTATGTGCTTTATTCAGTTAAACGCTAATAATGTGAGATTTAATGCCGTTTTATATGACATTTATTGCCATATTACTGAAAGCAGACGCAGATAGATCACCTCAAATCTTGAAAATAAAATAAACAGTTTGAAATTGAACTTTAGAACCAACTCAAAACCAACACATATCTGTGATTCAGCATCTACATTTAATAATGTTAAAGAGTTTTCATGTGTATTAATTAAATTATAAACCTTACCGTTGCGTTGGAGTGCAGTGAGTGCACTATTCTGTGCTTCTGAATGGCTGAATTTCAATTTCTGTCATGTTGCGTCTGGTGCAAACAGCCAAATTGATTAGCTCTGCAAATCTCGTAGCATAGCGTGTTGTTTGGATATAATGTAACCTGCTCACCTAATGTTTACGCTTGTAATATTTATATTATTTGCTAATTAATTACCTTATGTGGAACGCTGAATCAGCATCTCATTTTGGAGTCTCCCACTGTCCACCGGAGGTCGAATTTCGGTGAATAAACAAGGCAAAATATAATTGGTGCCAAAATATAATTGGTTAAACTGGCAGTGGGCGAAATTCCGGCACGGAAAACACATTTTCAAAGCAAAATATCTAACTTCAGCATTGTTTTTCAGATAAACAAAAATGTTCACTTGGCATGTTTCTGATATATCTGCAAACATATTATGGTATTTTTATGCTTTAGAGTCAAAAACTGAAGAGTCAAAAACTTACATACAGCACCTTTAAGGTTCACCTTTGTAACTTTAAGTACTATGAGGTACACAATTGTACTTTTTAGGTATTAATATGTACTCTTTAGGACCTGTTAAGAACAAAAATGTACCTTTTAAAAAGGTACCGCCTCAGTGACAGATTTTGTACATTTATTTCTGATTTTCTGATAGTGTAGGACGACAAGAAATTGAAAAATTATATATATAAATATATATATATATATATATATATATACAGTTACAGTACAGTACGCTCGGATAGCTCTATTTGTAAATAATTCATCATTATATATATATATATATATATATATATATATATATATATATATATATATATATATATATAATAATTCATCATTATATATATATATATTCATCATTATTATATATATATATAATATAATATATATATGTCTCAGTGACAGATTTTGTACATTTATTTCTGATTTTCTGATAGTGTAGGACGACAAGAAATTGAAAAATTATATTTTCACTATTTATATATAATATATATATATATATATATATATATATATATATATATATATATATATATATATATATATATATATATATATATATATATATATATATATATATATATATATATATACAGTTACAGTACAGTACGCTCGGATAGCTCTATTTGTAAATAATTCATCATTATATATATATATATATTCATCATTATTTTATATATATATATATATATATATATATATATATATATATATATATATATATATAAAATAATATATATATATATATATATACAGTTACAGTACAGTACGCTCGGATAGCTCTATTTGTAAATAATTCATCATTTAAATTGATTGGGATGGTTTGTAGTGGAGCATAGCTGAGTAAATAAGGGTGGGTTCACCCAACAATTTAAATTTACTTACTATTTACTCACTCTAAAGTGGTTTTAAACCTTTATGAGTTTTTTTCTTCTGCTGAACACTCATGAAGATATTTGGAAAAATGTTGAAAACCTGTAACCACTGACTTCCATAGTAGGAGAAACAATACATTCATTTATCAATTCATTCAGTTTCCTTCGGCTTAGTCCCTAATTGATCAGGGGTCACCACAGCAGAATGAACCGCCAACTATTCCAGCATATGTTTTACGCAGCAGATGCCCTTCCAGCTGCAACCCAGTACTAAGAAACATCCGCACACACTCATTCACACTCATACACTACGGCCAATTAAGTTTATTCACTTATAGCGCATGTGTTTGCACTGTGGGGAAAACCGGAGCTCCCTGAGGAAATCCACACCAACACGAGGAGAACATGCAAACTCCACACAGAAATGCCAACGGACCCAGCCAGGACTCGAACCAGCAACCTTCTTACTGTGAGAAGACAGTGCTAACCACCTAGCCAACATGTCACCCTGGAAAAGCAAATACAATGGAAGTCAATGGTTACAGGTTTTCAACATTTTTCTAAATATCTTTTGTGTTCAACAGAAGAAAGAAACTCAAAAAGGTTTGAAATAAGTGGCTGAATTAATGCATAACTGTGCTTTTTGGGTGAACTATCCCTTTAATCTGACATCTGCGTCTGTGTAAACACACACACAAACACACGCACACAAACACAAAGTCATTGAGTTGAGCTGAATCTCTGCACCTGCTGAATATTATGAATCCAGCACCCTCAAGTATCCGGGCTGGCGTTACTTAGCAACATCTGCAGTGATCACACCCTAGAAGCCTTATGACTGCTTCAGTTGCCAGGCAACCGTTTCTAAGCAGTCATCCCTGTAATCTCATGCCGAATGTGTTGTTCTGGCTGCAGGACATGCCGTTTTCCAAATCCCAGTTCAAGAAGTGTGCCGTCATCGGGAACGGAGGCATCATTAAGAACAGCAAGTGCGGACGAGAGATTGACGCTTCTGACTTTGTCTTCCGGTAAAATTACTGTGTGTTTATTTATGCATCATGGGAATATACTGTATGTAGAGCCGTCTGCTGAATTACATGTGAAATCTCTTTTTTTCAGATGTAATATTCCTCCAGTATCCGATTTGTACAGTCAAGATGTGGGATCTAAGACTGATCTTGTAACAATAAATCCCAGCATAATAACTGAGAGGTACACACACACACACAAACACAAACACATACACACACACACACACACACTTGTATAGCTATCTTATGGGGACTTCTTACACTCTCAGAAACAATGCTGTACCAAAGAAGGTACAAACCCTTGTCACAGGGGCAGTACCTTTTTATAGAACAGAATTGTACTTTAAGACAAAGAAACACATTTGTACCGTTGCAGTTTGTGTCATTAAGGAGATGATTTGTACCATGGGAAACCAAAACGTACCTTTGGTTTTTAAAACCTGCAGATACAATATTGTACCTTCATCAAATCTGATCCATGAAAGTACCACTACAGTGACAAGACACTTTGTACCTTACAGTGTCAAATGTGTTCCTTCAAGAACTATTTAAAGGCATTTTGCTTTATCCGAAATTTAGTTTCAGTCAGGGCCGGAGTGGGACTCCATTTCAGCCCTGGAGTTTCAAGCCTTAGACCGGCCCACCTCAGTTCACAATGACTAACTATTTTAAAATAACGTCACTCTCTACTATATATATGTATATATATATTCAGCTAAAGTCAGAATTAATAACCCCCCTTTGAATTTTTTTTTTCTATTTTTAATATTTCCCAATTGATGTTTAACAGAGCAAGGAAATTTTCACAGTATGTCTGATAATATTTTTTCTTCTGGAGAAAGTCTTATTTGTTTTATTTCTGCTAGAATAAAAGCAGTTTTTAATTTTTTAATAACCATTTTAAAGACAAAATTATTATTCCCTTTTAACTATTTTTTTTTCAGATAGTCTACTGAACAAACCATCATTAACTTGCCTAATTACCCTAACCTGCCTAGTTAACCTAATTAACCTAGTTAAGCCTTTAAATGTTAC
This sequence comes from Danio rerio, assembly GCF_052040795.2. NCBI lineage: Eukaryota > Metazoa > Chordata > Actinopteri > Cypriniformes > Danionidae > Danio > Danio rerio. The sequence continues at coordinate 5,834,402 of NC_141041.1, forward strand.
TTTAAGCTGTATAGAAGTATCTTGAAGAATATCTAGTCAAATATAATTTACTGTCATCATGGCAAAGATAAAATAAATCAGTAATTAGAGATGAATTATTAAAACTATTAAGTTTAGAAATGCGTTAAAGAAACCTTCTCTTCGTTAAACAAAAATTGTGGAAAAAATTTAGTATATAAATGTAAAATAATTAATTTAATGTAAATATATAAATAATTTAGGAGGCTAATAATTCTGACTTCAAAAATAAATAAATCAAAATAAACTGTGCATTTAACAATCAACATTTTAGGACAAAACTGTAATAATATATAATAAAAATCAGTATATTTATTTATGGCGAAGCAGTGGCGCAGTAGGTAGTGCTGTCGCCTCACAGCAAGAAGGTCGCTGGTTCGAGCCTCGACGTTTCTGTGTGGAGTTTGCATGTTCTCCCTGTGTTTGCGTGGGTTTCCTCCGGTTGCTCCGGTTTCCCCCACAGTTCAAAGACATGCGGTACAGGTGAATTGGGTAGGCTAAATTGTCCGTAGTGTATGAGTGTGTGTGTGAATGTGTGTGTGGATGTTTCCCAGAGATGGGTTGCGGCTGGAAGGGCATCCGTTGCATAAAAACTTGCTGGATAAGTTGGCGGTTTATTCTGCTGTGGCGACCCCGGAATAATAAAGGGACTAAGCCGACAAGACAATGAATGAATGAATATGTATTTTTACTTTATATTCTCTCTCTCTCTCTTTCTCTCTCTCTCTCTCTCTTTCTCATAATACAAAATACTTATTTTAAAAACATCAAAAATAAAACAATATTTGTTCTACAGAATTCTAGGTCAAGGTGCTTGGAATCAGATTACATGTGTGAATCCTATCCAGTAAACTAGACATATACAACATACATGACATATACAACAGTATTTACAAAGAAACCACAGTGTGGTGTTGTTTTAGTGCTAATTCCTCCCAAAAAAGTTGGAATGAGAAACATTAAAACTGCTAATAAAAATAAATAAAGTCAAACCAAGCATGAACTGACTAACAGCAGCAGTGGTTGACATGTGAAGTTTATTTATAAACAAATTTCGAGAGGATCACGTGCTTATGATTGTTCACAGCTGTTCCAACTTTAGCTAATGACTGATTATCCTATCAGACGATCCTTAACTGACTATAAATAACCAGACTTTTCTCATGTCAATATCTTCGTCTTGAAGAAACCCCCCCACCCACACCTACTTTCCCTCCTTTCAAACGGGCATCACGGTGGCCAGCGATTAGCGCTGTTGCCTCACAGCAAGAATGCCCCTGGTTTAATTCCTTTCCAAACTATTTCTGTGTGGAGTTTTGCTCGTTCTCCCTGTGATCGCGCGGGTTTTCCCCGGGTCCTCCGGTTTCCTCCCACAGTTCAAAACAAGCACCCTAAACAATTAATCCAAAATATTTTTGCCAAACTCTGAGTACACCTTCTCAGCATCCATATCTGACACTTAGCTACAATAAGTCTTAGGGGGAGTCATCGAGATCTGCCTAAGCTCAAACTCCCCTCTCGCCTTGCAACGGGAGGGAGCCCAGGACTCGAGGATTTTATAAGCTCAGGACTCTCTCCAGGGACAGCACGCCAAACTAGCTTTAATATCAATCATCAGCTAAGTGTGAACTCTTGAAATGTCTAAAATGGAGAAGGTCTTAATCTTTAAGTATTCAGGCAGTGTACTTTGAAGAACGGCTAACGCTGCTTGATCACTCAACTTTGACATAAGGGCAAGTGTTAAATGTTAATGCTAATCTTTAGCCTTACTAACTTTAAACACCTCGTCTTTCTCCTGTACACGCTTCTTGGCCTGATTCATTAAATCACTCTCTCTCACTCTCTTTTTCCACCAGGTTTCAAAAGCTGGAGAAATGGAGGAAGCCATTTTACGAGGTCCTGCAGAATTACGAGAACTCCTCTGTGGTTTTGCCGGCGTTTTACAACACGCGCAACACAGACGTGTCGTTCCGCGTGAAATACATGCTGGATGACTTTGAGTCATCACGCGGCGTCTTCTTCTTCCACCCGCAGTACCTGCTGAACGTGCAGCGATTCTGGGCTGTGCAGGGCGTCCGCGCCAAACGCCTGAGCAGCGGCCTGATGCTGGTCACCGCTGCCATGGAGCTCTGCGAAGAAGTGCATCTCTACGGCTTCTGGGCGTTTCCCATGAACCCCTCCGGCATCTTCATAACACACCATTATTACGACAACGTCAAGCCGCGGCCAGGGTTCCACGCCATGCCCTACGAGATCTTCAACTTCATGCACATGCACGCTCGCGGCATCGTGCACGTGCATACGGGCCCCTGCAGGTGAAATGGCCTTTGTGCAATCCAATTGGTCCATTTTTCGTGGAGCTCCGCCCATTTGCAGGCGCTATGGAACTCAGACTTCATGCGTGCGCTAGTCGCAGGTGCTTTATTACTGCGTGTTTTTACAATAACGTCTCGGGACGGCAAATGCTACGTGTTTCCTGTTTGGTGATTTCCTGTGGTGTCGTGTTTGTGTGTCTGAGCAGATATCACATTTCTAAATGCTAGGGTGGGACAGCAGCAAATGAGGACGTTTTATAGCTACACTTTGTATTTCGGCAGAGTAGCCCCGCCCTTGGTGGAATCTCATTGGTCTAAAGCAGTGTTTCTCAACCATGTTCCTGGAAGACCACCAACACTGCATGTTTTGGATGTCTACTTTGTCTGTCACACCCATCACCGGTCTTTCAGTCTCTGCTAATGAGCTGATGATCTGAATCAGGTGTGTTTAGTTAAGGAGACATGGGAAATGTGCAGAGGTGGTGATCCTCCAGAAACGTGGTTGAGAAACACTGCTGTAAAGTCTAGTACACTTAAAGGGATAGTTCACCCAACAATCCTTTACTTGTTTCAATACCTTCATGAGTTTTAAGATATTTTGAAGAATGCTGGAAACCGGTAACCATCGACTTCCATATAATATTTGTAGTATTTCCTACTATGCACTGTAAAAAATCCTGCTGCATTCAATTTTTGAGTTGAATTGAATGAACTTTTTTAGTCTTCTCAATCAAACTGGCTAAAAAATATTAAGTTAAACATTGTATAAGTTAAAAAAAAGTTAAACCCTGATTAACTTATTGAAATTAGTCAAGGCAACATAAAAATATTTGTTGTCTGGACTTTGTCACAATCACCAGTGATCTAGTCCACACAGATCACTTGAGAACTACAAATCTGCCCGCAAAAGAACTACAGATCCCATCTTACCTGTTCACACACACCAGTTGCAGTTCACCCGCTAATTGCGCACACACAGCTGGAAACTGATCAAGAACTCGGTTTCCCCCACAATCCAAAGTCATGTGGTACAGGTGAATTAAATAAGCTAAATCGGCCGTAGTATATGTGAGTGTGCAAGAGTGCGTGGGGGTTTCCCAGTGTTGGGTTGCAGCTGGAAGGGCAACCGCTGCGTAAAACACATGCTGGATAAGTTGGCGGTTCATTCCGCTGTGGCGACCCCTGATTAATAAAGGGACTAAGCCAAAATGAATGAATGAATCTACATTTTGGAGAAATTGAATTTATGCAAAAGAAAATAAAAGCAAATTTAAAATATTTAAAGACTTTCGATATACTGTTTAAAGGTTTTCAGCATTCTTCAAAGTATCTTCTTTTGTGTTCAACAGAAAAAAAAGAAACTCATTAAGGTTTAAAACCTCTGGAGATTGTAAGTTAATAGTAAGCAAATTTAGATTTTTGGGTGAACTAACCCTTTAATGGATTGCATTAGTGCCTGCCCACTTTTTCTAAGTATTTTATTTCATTTTATCCCCCAAGGGATTTTAAAGAGTCTTTGCTATAAGCAGTCTAAGCCATAAACCAAACCAAGCAGCTACTCGACATTACCAAATTTAATTAGAATCATTAATTTAATTATCAGTAGATGGAAATCAGACAAACGTGCAAAACTGTGAATTTAAGAGCTACAATCCCGCGGAGCATTCCCAATGGTGCACCCAAATTAAGCATGACGGAGAAATGAATAACGTATGCATCGTGGTCTTCAGTGGGCGGAGCTAAAGGTCTCGGCATGCTTTGCTGGAACTCTCTGATTGGTGAGTTTTTCTGTACAGCATCGGTAATGTAGACTTTCTGCACGAAATCCACTTTTAAACATGATTGTTTTTTTAAAATACATTAATGCATTTCCACCAAACGAAATACGACTGATTAAAAACAGAATCGTGCTCTATTGTATAATAAACATCAAGTATATTCAAACAGGCTTTGATTGTGTTGCATTTGGTTAAGACACATTACGAGCCTCTTTTTAACAGTCCTAAGGTGTTTTAATGTTCATCAATAACCACATCAGTGCATTAAAGTAGACTCTTTCAGTTCTAATGGTAAATATATGGTATACAACAGCTTGTATACGTTTTTAATGCTCTGTATGATTAATTACAAGGGATGTGAAACTTTGTGTAATCAAATACAACACAATTGTTTATGTTGAGAAATGTTTTTACAGTCTTTTTCTGTCTCACACACACGCAATCTGTGAGGTTTTAGTGTGTTTAAATAAACTGATCATGTTTGTAATGCTGATCTTTATATACTTCATTTTCGGGTTACTTGTATATGATATTGTGATAACAGCGTGACCTTATCACTTTAACAAGAAATCAAATTTTAATATTCATTGAAATTCCTGATTTCATGATACTTGAAGACATCCATCTATCTATCTATCTATCTATCTATCTATCTATCTATCTATCTATCTATCTATCTATCTATCTATCTATCTATCTATCTATCTATCTATCTATCTATCTATCTATCTATCTATCTATCTATCTATCTATCTATCCATCCATCCATCCATCCATCCATCCATCCATCCATCCATCCGTCCATCTAACCATCTATCTATCTATCTATCTATCCATCCATCCATCCATCCATCCATCCATCCATCCATCCATCCATCCATCCATCTATCTATCTATCTATCTATCTATCTATCTATCTATCTATCTATCTATCTATCTATCTATCTATCTATCTATCTATCTATCCATCCATCCATCCATCCATCCATCCATCCATCCATCCATCCATCCATCCGTCCATCTAACCATCTATCTATCTATCTATCTATCCATCCATCCATCCATCCATCCATCCATCCATCCATCCATCCATCTATCTATCTATCTATCTATCTATCTATCTATCTATCTATCTATCTATCTATCTATCTATCTATCTATCTATCTATCTATCTATCTATCTATCTATCTATCTATCTATCTATCTATCTATCTATCTGTCTGTCTGTTTTTCCTTCCATCTATCTGTCTATCCATCCATCCATCAGTCCATCCATCCATCAATCCATTTGTCTGTCTATCTGTTTATTTATCTATCTATCTATCTATCTATCTATCTATCTATCTATCTATCTATCTATCTATCTATCTATCTATCTATCTATCTATCTATCTATCTATCTATCTATCTATCTATCTATCTATCTATCTATCTATCCATCCATCCATCCATCCATCCATCCATCCATCCATCCATCCATCCATCCATACTGTAAAAATGTCAGTTGATTTACAGTTTCTGTATTTAGTTTTCCAGTTATTTGCGTTTAATGATGCATAATGGGAGCTTGATCTCTGCTCTGTTGGCTTTTAATGTTGAAATTTCATTTCTGCAGTTTAACAAAGTGACTTTTATTGACATTTTGTGTAGTTCTAAACAATACATTGCATAAGAAATGATATACACTCACCGGCCACTTTATTAGGTACACCTGTCCAACTGCTTTTTAACGCAAATTTCTAATCAGCCAATCACATGCCAGCAACTTAATGCATTTAGTCATGTAGACATGGTCAAGACGGTCTGCTGCAGTTCAAACTGAGCATCAGAATGTGGAAGAAAGATGATTTAAGTGACATTGAACATGGTTGTTAGTGCCAGACGGGCTGAGTACTTCAGAAACTGTTGATCTACTGGGATTTTCACGCACAACCATCTCTAGGATTTACAGAGCATGGTCTGAAAAAGAGAAAATATCCAGTGAGTGGCAGTTCTGTGGGCGCAAATGCCTTGTTGATGCCGGAGGTCAGATGAGAATGGCCAGACTGGTTCCAGCTGATAGAAAGGCAACTGTAACTCAAATAAGCACTTGTTACAACTAAGATATACAAAAGAGCATTTCTGAACACACAACACATCCAACCTTGAGGCGGGTGGGCTACAGCAGCAGAAGAACACACCGGGTGCCACTCCTGTCAGCTAATAACAGGAAACTGAGGCTACAATTCACACAAGCTCACCAAAATTGGACAATAGAAGACTGGAGAAACGTTGCCTCGTCTGATAAGACTCGATTTCTGCTGCGAAGTTCAGATGTAAGGGTCAGAATTAAGCGTAAAAAAAAAAAAAAACAAGAAAACACGGATCCATCCTGCCTTGTTGAATCTATGCCATGAAGGATTAAAGCAGTTCCTAAGGCAAAAAGAGGGTCCAACTTGGTAGTAGTAAAGTGTACCTAATAAAGTGGCTGGCGAGTGTATATAGAAATAAGTCTGTTAAATTAACATTTAAAGGTACTGGCAGTTTATTGCCAGGTAATACTACACTACATAAAGACAATATATTCTTTCAAACTGTGGGAATATAAATTTATATTATCTCTATATAACTGAAAAGTTGTTTTCAGGATGTGACTGACCTTAAAATGTCTTGGTTTCCTCAACCCTGACTGTCTCCAAAGTAATGCAAATGATCAGTTTCACAGCACGGCTGTATCCATTGTCTTTTTTGTCTCCAGAACATCATTTGCACACTGTTTTAATGCTAAAATGTATCGTGAATGGGTACTTGTATGCTGATGAGATCAGGCCTGAAAAGTCATGTTACCCTGCCGACAACAACACTTCATTTGCATGCCTTGTTTGACTGTCCCCACCATGACTGTCCCCACCTACATATATCAGATGTATTTAAACTGAGTGTCTGTTGGACTAATTGAGAGTTTCTTTCGATGCGACACAGCCACGCTGAGTTCTTCTTATTAAAAGGATTCTGCTTTGAAGATACCGAAAGTTCTCCCTGGTTTTTTGGCTCGTCTTAGAATTTCACAACAGTTTGGTGCCGTGACCAGGGCCGGAGCAAGCTGAACTGCCCCTCTAGGCAAAGGACGGTCGCGCCGCCCTCAACCCTAAAGTGTAAGCACGGGGTATTATACCTCACGCGGATATAGGGCGTGGGTGGTGAGGGTAGTGTCAGGGACGCCGCCCTCTCTATTCGGCCACCCTACGCGGATATAGGGCGCAGGTGATGAGGGTAGTATCGGGGACACCCCCCTCTATTCTGCCTAGGTCGCCTCTATGGACGTGCCGGCCCTGGCTGTGACCCAGAAAATCTCAATAAAAGCCACTTTTTTTCAAACTTTTTATCATCAAATGTTGTTATAAGAAAGGTCAAGGTCCCATAATGCAATTCAAAAGCATAAACAAACATTAATAATTAAAATAAAAATCTGCAAATACAGAAAACTGCTAATACATTGATTATTTTTACAGACATTGCAAAAAATATTTTTCTTACTTAGATTTTTTTTGTCTTGTTTCTAGTCCAAATATCTAAAATTCCTTAATCATAAAAAATTTCTAGACAAAAACAACATTTATTGTCTTGTTTTAAGAAATAATGTCAAAATTAAGTTTTTTTTTTTATTATTATTATTTTTTAAACAAGCTAAATAATCTGCCAATGGGGTCAGCAAAATAATCCCCTGTCAAAAGGAAAAACAAGATTATTTTACTTACTGCATTGGCAGATTATTTAGCTTGTTTTTTTTAAAGGAAAAACTCACTTGATTTTGACAAGTTATTTCTTAAAACAAGATATTATGTTGTTCTTGTCTAGAAAATGCTTCTTGATTTAAGATTTTTTAGCTATTTGGACTAGAAACAAGACAAAAAAATCTACGTAAGAATATTTTTTGCAGTGTATAAATGTATCTGCATATTCATTTCTTTAACTGCACAACAATATCTGATACACAACTCATTCTGTTTTTACTGGATAAATCATGTTGTTTTTTTAAATCATGCATTGTTTTGTCATTGACTAATCTATCATTGTTTTGTTAACACAAATGTACAGTTATTTGTCAAGCCAATAAAGCACACCGATCTGCTTCTCTCTTTATAGTGAGTTCTGTGGTGTTTTTATATTCATGAAAGTGTGACAAACACACAGACGGGATCTCTCCCTTTATGTAGCACTGTCTAGATATCCAGCCAGGACTGGTGTCGGATGTTGAGCCAATGGTAAATAATTGATCAGTTTCAGAGGTTAATCAGTGTTAATCAGACGGACATAGTTTGATTTCTCCAGAGTTTTCCTTTATTTGTGCGCAAACACACACACACACACACACACACACACACACACACACACACACACACACACACACACACACACACACACACACACACACACACACACGTTTTGCAGAAGTTTAACTCTGTTTAAATTAGAGAAACTAAATATAATCCTTCCTGTGATTGAGGATCTAAATAACATCCCACATGGAAATAACCTATATGAGGATATATGCGCATATACGAAACCTTTTTTGCACATATACGCTGCATATATGCATATATTTGCCACATATAGACAAAATTGAGGTGCATATATAGACCAAATGTACAAACAGCTGAAGTCAGAATTATTAGCCCCCTTTGAATTTTTTTCTTTTTTTAATATTTCCCAAATTATATTTAACAGAGCAGGAAAAATTTTACAGTATTACTGATAATATTTTTTCTTCTGAAGAAAGTCTTATTTGTTTTATTTCAGCAAGAATAAAAGCAGTTTTTAATTTTGTAATAACCATTTTAAGGACAAAATTATTAGCCTAATTAATTTTTTTTGATAGTCTTCAGAACAAACCATCGTTATACAATAACTTGCCTAATTACCCCAACCTGCCTAGTTAACCTAATTAACCTAGTTAAGCCTTTAAATGTCACTTTAAGCTGTATAGAAGTGTCTTGAAAAATATCAAGTCAAATATTATTTACTGTCATCAGGGCAAAAATAAAATAAATCAGTTATTATAAATGAGTTATTAATTTTTTATGCTTAGAAATGTATTGTAAAAATCTTCTCTTTGTTAAACAGAAAACCGGGGAAAAAATAAACAGGGGGTAGTAATTCAGGGGGGCTAATAATTCTGACTTCAACTGTATGCAGAAAAACGGCCAATTTTATATGTCACATATGTTGAAATATGTGTTTACATAGATTCTTTCAGTGTGGGAAAAAATAATATAATAAAAAATTATAATATCATAAAATGTCACAAAATAATATCATAATCAGCATCTTATCATTATCTGATGTAATTTTATAACCTCAAAGAGCTTGGTTTTTTCTAAAAGTTTGGTATGATTTGCTCAAATGTTTTATTGGATTCTGGAAATTCCCCTAGTAGCAAAGAATTCTGGCCCAGATTTGGCATAAAGCTGGCACAGCAGGCATTCATCCGGCACTGGCATACAGCATGTGGGCCAAACATGGCCCGGGTTTGGCAGAGGTGGCACCGTTTTTAAGGCGGCACACAAGATTTGGGCCAGATGTAAAACGTAGTATTTGGCCCAGATTTAAAAATTTGATAAGTGGGCCATTTGAGTTTGGCCAGTCTGGACCCACATTTAAAATACACTAAAATAATTTTTGAGTAAAGGAAAAAAATTCTACCAATCAGGTCACTTTGAGAAAAAGCGTGCCCATAGTGTGCCTAAAGCGCATCACTCCATGGGTTTATCAATTTCATTGCATCCGTGACACACCAACCTATCTGGCCCAGTTCAGGCCCAGTTATGAGTTATTAACTTGGCTGAGACTTGGCCCAGATATGGTCCGTGTTTGGCCCTTGTCTGGAAGCCAGATTTGGTCCAGTCATGTACCGTAATTCACTGCGGCATGTGGGCCAAGCAAAACCTGATTGTGTGGGCCAGAGCTGGGCCAGAGAAATTTTGCTATGTGGGTCACAAACTGAATATATGAATATATTTCTGAGTGCTAATTTGGTCTTATTATGGTATTATTTATTCAATAATAAATAGATTTATTAAAATTAACACAAAAATATCAGAATAATATTGAAATGCAGTTAAATAAAATGCTACAATAATGAACACCAAATGTATACAAATTTTATTCATAATAAAGAAATTTAATAGTTCTATTTAGGGGAAAAGAGGAAACTATCTCCACTCAGAAATCCCCAGTAAACTTACATTTCAACATTTATTACACAGAACTGACAAGTAACACACTTTGTTTAGTATATAATCTTTAATCTCAGTCGTTATTTCACTCAATCACAATCAGATGATTCAAAGAACCGATTCACTCAACGAATCATCAGGTGAGTGATTCTTTTATTCAATAAACACTTGATCCGTTTAACAAAGAGGACTGGACACTCGCTGACAACTGGGTCAGATGTACGTATATAAGCTGGTCAGCTGACCTGTTTGTTGTCTCTACAACAGACTGT
>NC_141041.1:5850000-5882500 GCF_052040795.2 Danio rerio
TGTTTGGGTGGCCTCCTAATAGTAACTCTTTGATCCCCAAAAGTGTGTGGGCCCTTAGAATCATCCTAACTCCACAAGAACCACAATATATGAAAAAAATGCGAATGTACGCATATATTTTACAATGCATTACAGTCTTTCTACTTCAAAATCTTTTAAATTCAGAATGTTTAATCCACTAATATTTTACTATAATTTTGGAGGGAAAATTACTACCCCATTTTTTTTACAACATAGACATTTCTAATAAACGTCCCCCTATATACATTTTTAGAGATCACGAATGATGTAGCCAGAAGTACTGGCTGCATTTTGTCTTTTAAAGCTGCCCGCTTACCTCCTTGTGGACGGCTTTTCTGATGTTCTCAGTTTGTCCAGTGGCTCGCCGCATACATCGGCAGATTTAAAACAAAAAAGCAAAGCTGATCGTAACAATGGGATTCGAGTCCAGTGAAGCCAAAAAATAAAATAAGCAAAATAAATAACAGGATGAGAATGTGGTAAAATCTGAAAAATTGTAAAAATCAGCTGCGGGCGTTTCTTGTTCTAGAAGTGCGTGGTCTCTGGTATATCGGTGCTTTTTCAAAATTTTTTGGGAATGGTTTAGGGAAGTGGGTGGTCGTTGGTCTATCTGTGCTTTTTAAAAACTATCGGTTGGGTTTGAGTGCCACGATTACCAGCGATCGTCTTTCATAAGATCGCTGGATTTCACTAACTATAACCATGGACTACAAATCCGCCATTTATGGACTACATTTTCATACATGCACTCTGGTCACACTCGCACATGCTTCCTCACCTAGATTGATTACTCGCACCACATGAGGATTGTCAGAGACTGATTGCACACAGTATTTAAGCCACACACTCACCTATTCACTTTGCCGAGTCTTGTTCACTGTAAGTAGCACTACAACGCGTTTCCTAGTCTTGTTATCCTGTGTACCGACCTTAGCCTTGTTAGCATCCTTGTCTTTGTCTGCCGCCTGCCTTTTGACCTTTCGCCTGTTACTGATTACGATTCTGGACTGCCTTCACATACCCATTTGCACCTGTATTGACCATTGCTTGCCTGACGACGAATAAACCTGCATTGTGGATCTTACCTCAGTTGTATGTGTCGCTCCCCGTCGTTACATTGAGAAAGTTTGTGGACGCTGGTCAATTGGTGTTTTTTTTAAAAACTATCGGTTGGGTTTAAGGAAGGGGGTGAGGGGCGTTATCGGTTGGTCCACGGTCAGTTAGTCCAGGGGTTCCCAAACTTTTCAGGCCGCGACCCCAAAAATAATCATATCAGTGGCTCGCGACCCCCATTTTTTAAGGTGGTTGTACTGTAAATATGTAAACGTTGCAGACACAACTATAGGCAAATATAAACATGAGCTTATTGACAACACAAAAATGCAATAGTCTATTAGCCATATAATGTTTTTTAAAGTAATTTATGGATTTAATTACATTTTGCTTTTAAAATTAAAGGCTGATGGCTGATTGTTATTTTTATGTTGCTGTTACTTTAATGCAACTATTAACTATATTCTGTCGGTTATGAATAAAATATGGTAATTCTAATAGTTTAATAAAATTTATTTGAGTTTTGGATATCACCAAGCGACCCCTTGTCATTGTCCCGCGACCCCCCAGGGGGTCCCGACCCCCACTTTGAGAACCACTGAGTTAGTCAGTCGACAATGGCCTCTGGTGGATTTACGCAAGAACAGCAGGCGTGAATGGCACTTGCAAGAGAAATGTGAGAGCTCAAAAAGCGTACACAGCGGCCTCTGGTAAATTTTCTGAAAACAAAAATTGCAAAAAAACATATTTCCTTGGACAAATTTGGCACTCTCCAGAAATGTATACAGGGGTACGTCATCAGAATGAGCCTGGGTTGCTTTTTTAAAAGTGTAAAATCCTCTGATGACTCTGATGAAGAAGAGTATCATTGATCATCTCTTGGCAAGTATCTTATTTAAAAATATATAACTTCAGAAGACTAAATACACAAGGTTGTGTTGTACAGCCCCTTTTTTCATGTAAGAACCAAGAAAAACATGAATTGTCCTCCATAACCTTTTTCCATACCGTTTGCTCATTCACGAGGGCAAAAACACCACAGAATTGCTATTTGTTGATTATTTATCCTCTTTAATTAGCAGATTAAATTTGACGACTTTGGTTAAGTAGAGCACTCGACCCGCTGTCAAACTGTCTGCCTCTCCGGAGATGAGCTGTCTCTTTCTCTTTCTCTGCGTTTGTCTTTCTCTTTCTCTGCTTTCAGTCAGGCACCCCCGTCCTCTCGGTTTCTCACAGGTTGGATTTCTTTTAACCCTAGAACTTCTCCTAATTGATTACTTGAATGTCAGCGATTGAGCAGTGCAAACAGAAATAGAAGAGAGAAGAATAAAAGGATTCTTAATTGATTATACAATCAATATGGGGGAATATTAGGGAATTTATTAGCTATTTATGCTGTAATAACTTATGATGGAATTTGTTATTAGCCACATATGCTGTAACAATATCTGTTCATTTATATTATGGAGTTTATTAGCTATATAGGCTGTAAAAATACCTGTCAATTTATATTATGGAACTTTTTATTAGCTATATACAGTTGAAGTCAGAATTATTAGCCCCCCTGTTTATTTTTAACACCAAAGTCTGTTTAATGAAGAGAAAACTCATCTCTAATAACTGATTTATTTTATCTTTGTCATGATGACAGTAATTAATATTTAACTAGATATTTTTCAAGACACTTCTATACAGCTTAAAGTGACATTTAAAGGATTAACTAGGTTAATTAGGGTAACTAGGTTAGGGTAATTTGGTAAGTTATTGTATAATGATGGTTTGTTCTGTAGACTATCTGGAAAAAATTAGCTTAAAAGGGCTAAAAGTTTTGACCCCAAAATAGTTTTTAAAAAAATTAAAAACTGCTTTTATTTTAGCTAAAACAAATAAGACTTTCTCTAGCAGGAAAAATATTATAAGACATACTGTGAAAATGTCCTTGCTCTGTTAAACATCATTTTGGAGAATTTTAAAAAAGAAATAAAATTCAAAGGGGATTAATAAAGGGACTGAGCTGAAAAGAAAATGAATGAAGGAATGAATATATCTGAAATCCTTGTGTAAGTTCATGTATGTAATTTGCATACATTTTCTTTTATCAGATTTCTATATGGGTTATGTCAGTTTTAACTATTAAAAATGTCAATGAAAGTCACTTTTTCATAATTTTCATCATCAAAAGTTGCTGATGGTAAAATCAAAGCCCCATAATGCAATTCAGAAGCATTAAAAATATAATAATAAAACATGTATCGCAAAATATGGGCAAATGTTAATTTACATATTATAGATATTAATTCATTCTTTTTCCTTCAATTTTGTGCCTTTATTCATCAGGGGTCGCCACTGTGGAATAAACCACCAACTTATCCAGCATATGTTTTACACAGCGGATGCTCTTCCAGCTGTAACCCAGTACTGGGAAACACCCATACACACATACACTTCAATTTACTTTATTCAATTCACCTATACCAGCATGTTTTTGGACTGTGGGGGAAACCGGAGCACCCGGAGGAAACCCACGCCAACACGAGAAGAACATACAAACTTTACACAGAAATGCCAACTGACCCAGCCAGGACTCGAACCAGGGACCTTCTTATTGTGAGGCGACAGTGCTAACCACTGAGCCACTGTGTTGCCAGGTTTGAAACAAGTGGAAAGTAAATAATTGCAGAATTTTCACTTAGGACTGTCAGTAATTTCCTAATACTGGGTTGCGGCTGGAAGAGCATCCGCTGTTTAAAACATATAGTTGAAGAATAGTTGGCGGTTCATTCTGCTGTGGTGACCCTTGAAAAAGGGACTAAGCTAAAGGAAAATGAATGAATGAATGAATGAATGAATGGCTGTCAGTAACTGCAATACAATTGTGATAATTCTACTAGCGTCCAGTCAGAGAACCTTCCGGATTTCATATTGGCAGGCGGCTCCGTGGGTCTCTGATTGGCACAGCAGAGACGTGTCATGATTGGCTGATTATTATAGTGTCTTGGCAGCAGTTTCATGAGGGAACGGACCAGCGGGCATCATGCCAGCAGTAGATTTGAATCAGACGGGCACCTCTCTATGGCCTGAAACATTACACTCTAATCAGCCTTTTCATGGACCCATCAAAACCTCATTCATCACCACAGACGTCATTCTGTCCGCCTCAGTCAAGCAAAGCACATCGGGTTGAGGTTATCGCTTAGCACTGATCTGAGATCCTCACCCTGGCTTAATTAAAAAAAGATAATCAAGAATTAGAAAAGCTGGTTTCAGATCTGATTATGGACCCTTTTCACATTTCTGGGTTTATCAGTAGCAGAAGTCGTCATAGCTGGATAAAATTGGGGTGCAGTAAATAGGAGAGTACAACAAATAATTTTTACAATCCTATTTGTTGAAATAATAAAAGAAAAACTCCACGATGGTGTTATCAAGACTCAAGGACAAAAACGGCAGCAAGAAGAAAGAAAAATGTCAAATTTACTCTCCTGCCCTCATAGACACTGCAGTAGAAACACCTCGCATGAGTGATAATTAGTTTTTTTTTTAGGGATGCACCGATATGGATTTTTTTGGCCGATACCGATAACCGATAATTCTTCAGACTTGGAGGCCGATAGCTAATATATATAGGCCGATAATTATAAATATTTCAAAATGTTATATTTTTACACAGCAAACTTCATAAAAGATTGAACTGCTCTTACGAACTGAACAGTCTAAACTCAAAGCAAAAAAGCTATCATTTCAAAATTGCAAGATGATTATATAGACTTATATTCACGATTTCACACAAATCAGCATGCAAAAAATACATTATTTCCTTTTCTTCACAGCAAATTAACCTAATTGAGCCTAATTTAGACATCGAATCAATAACGATAATCTTAAAAATAGCATTTATCGGCCGATACCGATATGGCCGCCGATATATCGTGCATCCCTAGTTTTTTTTGTTGTTTTTTTGGTATTTGATGCAAATATTATACAATACATACATAAATACAAATAAATGTGCACGTTTAAAAAAAAAAAACTCTAATTATTAAAAGCTTTCAAGGATTTAAGACTGTTGAGCACGTCATAACAGCATACCTGTCAACCCACCCGTTTTTCGTGGGATTCTCCAGTATTTTACAGTTCTATCTTGCTATCATCCCGTAAAGGTATTTTCCCGTATTTCTCGCTTATTTTCAGTCTTTCTCCGATGGGTGGCAAGAAACATTAAAGAGCCGAGCCTCCCTATATGCAACCCATACCCCCGAACCACCAGGGGCTGCCCCTTGCTCTTAAATGTGAGTCTGTTCTGTGTTTTTGCTTTGTTTATCCACAAAAACACTTTAAAATAAATATAAAAACCCTTATTTTCACATCCCAATGTTGACTGGTATGTAACAGTCTTGGGAAAAGAGTCTATAATACTGAAAATACACTTGCATTAATTCTGGACTTCATTGTTCTGGTTCATTAATATTTACATTGTTGCCTACCCTGTTGTCTATTGGAAGTAATGTGTCAATAGAGTCGCCATTTTAGTACAGGGTAACGCTCCTTTGAAATGAATGTGGGACCAAGGTGTAGTGGAGTCTGACCATCCAGACCCAGAGATACACATATATACAGTACATATATCTATGATCAGGAGTTTTCCCGGTGGTCAGTATGCAAACATTTTTTTAAAACAATGAAAATAGCGAGTGTTATGTGTGCATGAAAATGTATTACCCTCCCTCCCTGTTAAACTTGATCTAATCCATGTCCTGAAACACACCTTCTCTCCTGCTTTCACTTCTCATTCTAATGAAGGGAGCGTTTCGTTTGTGAACGAATCCCCGTTATAAACGACCATTCACTTAGCCAACAATAATACAAGTTTCTGGCACCACAGCATATTGTTGTCATATTTTATTTACATTGTTTGCTTATTTTATTCAACACTACTAGCATAAGCCTGGTATTTAGTGAGAGCGGGAGGTAAGTAAGCCGACTATAAACAGTCGGCTTATTTCATTTCAGACATAAATGAACGATTAGCAAGATGCTGCTACTGTTTGTTATGATTCAGTATGTTCATTCAGTAAAAGATTCGGTGGAGTGATTCAAGCTGGTAAATTTTTCAGAGTTTCCCAAAAGTATCTTTTCGTTCATTCATTAAGCTTTAATTCTATAGCGCTTTTACAAAAACAATTGTGCCAAAACAGTTTAAACATTCAACTGTTGATAAGGATAGAACTTGGGAAACGCAACCAGAATCTTTGAATGATTCATTAAACGAGCTGGTTCATAAGAGTCATTTGTTCATGAGTCAGACCACTGTAGTTGCTCTGTTTGTTATAAAAATAGAGGCACGAGGACATTTTTAGCTAAAAAAAAAAACACTAGTTCCAGTTTTAAATTGCTTTATAGTAACTTAAAACTTATACATAACCATATACAGTTGAGGTCAGAATCATTAGCCTCCTTTGAATTTATTTTTCATTTATAAATATTTTCCAAATGATGTTTAACTGAGCAAGAAAATTTTCACAGTGTGTCTGATAATGTTTTTTTCTTCTGGAGAAAGTCTTATTTGTTTTATTTCGGCTAGAATAAAAGCAATTTTGAATTTTTTAAAAGCCATTTTAAGGTCAAAATGATTAGCTCCTTTAAGCTATATATTTTTTCGATAGTTTACAGAACAAACCATCGTAATAAAATAACTTGCCTAATTACCCTAACCTGCCTATTTAACCTAATTAACCTAGTTAAGCCTTTAAATGTCACTTTAAGCTGTATAGAAGTGTCTTGAAAAATATCTAGTCAAATATTATTTACTGTCATCATGGTAAAGATAAAATAAATCAGTTATTAGAGATGAGTTATTAAAACTATTATGTTGAGAAATGTGCTAAAATATTCTCTCCGTTAAACAGAAATTGTATAACGGAGAGATTGTACAACTGTATATAGCCTACATCTTGAGAAGAAGAAATGTGTTCTTTTCTGATGACAAGAATATAATTATAGGTTTAAATAATAAATAATACCTTTAATATTGAATAAATCTTTCATTAAAACATATTGTTAAAGGCTATATAATATAATATGCCATTATAATTTATTGTGTTAATCCCATGGTGTTCGGAGTTTATCGGTAGGCCTAACATTTTTGACTCGGGAAAGAAATGTCACATGTTCATGAACCCTGATTGAATGTTACTCCAAGTCTCTCCTCAGGTTCAGGCATGCATTTGTTTGTCCAGGGCCTTCAGTGGTTCAGAGAAAGGTAGAGGTGAATCGGTGAGCATCAGGGCCTTGTCGTACTCTCACTCCATTAACATGGCTAAGTTACAGAGATATTGCTTACAGCGATTCGGCTTATACAAACGTAAGTGAGTTGAAAATAGCAGCTTGTAGGGTTACATGGGATATACCGGATCATGCTGCATCTGAGACTACAACCTTTGTAATCTTATGCAATTGAAAACAAGATACTTTCTTTTTGTGGAGGTCAGGTATAATTGAAGCATGTTATCTTTTTCTTCAGTGTATGAGGTGGTGACTGTGACAGGAGATGTTAAAGGTGCCGGGACCGATGCTAATGTGTTCGTCACCTTGTTTGGAGAGTTCGGAGTGTCTCCCAAAGTTCACCTGGCCAGCAAGTAAGTTAAGCTTCAATTGTGGATCTCTGCTATGTGCCAGCATATATATTGAGAGTTTGGGTTGTTTCTCTTAAAGGGATAGTTCACCAAAAAAGAATTTCCTCATCATTTATTCACACTCAGGTGGTTCATACTTAAATGAATTTCTTTTAATGTTAAACACAACACAAGATATTCTGAAGAGTGTTGAAAAAACAACGATTGACATCTATTGGGAACAAAACATCTTATGCAAGTCAATTCAACTTATGCACAAAATTGAAAAATTGCATAAAACATTTGTGAGTAAAGCAGCATTTCTATCCAATGAGTGAAAGAGAACAAAACCATCGCTACCTGATTAACTGGTGCTGAATAATTATAAAAAAATGAGTTTGCTGCAGTATAGGAGAAGCCACTGTAAGCTTTTTTATTCTATAATAAATTATTATTCCTCAGAAGATGTAGTGACACGTGGTGGCTTTTGGAGGCATAAGATGCTCTGTAGAGGCGCAGATTCTTAAGACAGGTCTCTAGGTATTAATAATATAGTAATAATAATTATGATGAACCACTGTGGTGTTGGACTTTTGCGTAGGGATTTTAGAAATACCAAAACAACATTTCAGATGTTTTACAATGTGCTCGCTCGGCCGGTTTGTCCATTAATGTCATCTCATCTTGCCCAATTTCATCACATGATCTTATCACATGATGAAACAAAACATTTATCCAACTCAGTTGTGTGCAGGGGCGATTTTAGGATTTTCATTTTAAGGGGGCTCAGCTCCTTATAAGGAAAAAAAAGGCTAATATTACATTTATAAGTAGTAATTTAATAGTTATACACTTAAAAATATTTGTTTAATATGGGTCGCTAGTCTTCCACTGTATGACATAGACAGGCAGAGCCATTTGCGTTCTGAGTAAGATAAAATAGGCTAAACCTAACGTTATCTGTTTACTGTAGTAAAAACCACTTTCTGTATTCAAGTGCATTATTTATTTCCATGTATTAAGTAACTGCCACTGCCACTTTTCTAATTAAACGCATATAAATATATATTTTTAAACTTACAGGTTAATTCACATATTTCTGAATGATGATAATAAATAAGAAGTATTTTTTAAAACTAGACAACATTTGATGTTTCTATCTCTGTCAGTGACTTAGTGACAGTTAAACCAGTACATTCTCTAGTGGTTCTGTCACTGTGTTTAATCCTTTCTGTGTAAAGGCTGATTTATACTTCTGCGTCAAACGCCGGCGTATGCTACGGCGCTGACGCATAGCCCTTCGCCGTGGCCGTCGGCGTCACTGATGTGCACCTCTCAAAAAATGTAACTACACGTCGCAACGACGCTCAGTGTAAGCTCTGTGATTGGTCGGCTTGGTAGCGCTGACGAGTCTGGGCGGGACAGAGAGCCGCCCGAATGGCGCGAGCGATTGTTTACAAGTGTGGAGTACCGTGAAGGAGCTCCGGATGGAAAGTTTTGTTTTGTGTTTACCTCATAGTTAAAGTTGCTGCACGTCCGCCGGTTCCTGCCTTAAAATGAGCGAGTTTGAGCCACTTGTACATCCTGGAAGTGTTCAGGAAAAGCAAAAAAGCAGCGAAGAAACTCGACACAGAGGAACATTTACACCTCACTGCCAACTAGCGTTTCGGAAGTGTTAATGCAGACCAACAGAGACAGCGCGCAGAAGTATAAATGCACAGCCACGCGCGTTGCATGCGCCGTGGGTTACGCTGGTCACCTGACGCAGAAGTATAAATCAGGCTTAAGACTACAATATAGTTTATGCCACACGAACTGTAAAGTGTTTAATATTGGTAGTTCATTTCGAAATAAAAATAGCGAAATGTTAATTTAGAGTTACACTTTTGGCTGGAGGAAACAGCTGTGCTGATGAGGTGAACGCCGAGAAAACCTGACTGCTCCTCAATGACATTGGTGTGCAGGTGATACAAGGTTATCTATATCAAAGAACTGCAATTAAGCAGATATTATAACAATTCACCGATAAACACACACCTCAGCTTTGGTTTGCTGATCTAATGAAAAACAAAAGATGGGCAGGAACCGAATTCTGCCACCATTTTCATATCAAATTTAAAGGGGACTGAGGCGATGATTTAGTGTACAGCTTATGAGCTAATCGCAAAAGTTTTAAGAGGGCCTAGTAGACATATAGGGGGGCTATAACCTCCATAAAATAGGCCTTTCAACGCCCATGGTTGTATGCATAAGTTTTTTATCAACATTGTGGATATGTACCCCTGTCTAGATTTCTGGCTTCATTTCATCTGTAAAACAAATGCTGTGGCTGGTATGTCGACGCCGGCAGCTTCTGTTCTTTTTCAAGCAATGTTGACCACTTACCTGCAAATTGATGGCTTTTCTGGAGTTACCAGATTGCCCATTGGGTCGCCAGGTACGATTATGAACTTGGGATGCAGAACGGAGTTGACCATAATGACGGGGTTTGAGTTTGGTTAAGAACAGTTCAAAAACCAGGTAAAACAGAGTAAAAAATAAATAAATAAACAACAAAAATGTGGTGAAATCACGCCGCCACAACGGCTTTTCTTTTCCTAGATTGCTTTTGAAAACAATATCGGTTGGGTTTAGGGAAGGGGCTGGATGGGTCAGTCGGTCAGACAAGCTAGAGATCTGCGCGGGACTAAATTTTGAATCCACATAAGCACCAAGCACACACACAGGCAAAGTTCTCTCTCTCTCTCTCATTCGTGCGCGCGCACTAACACACACACACACACACACACACACACATAAGCACCAAGCACACACACAGGCAAAGCTCTCTCTCTCTCTCTCATTCGCGCGCGCGCACTAACACACACACACACACATAAGCACCAAGCACACACACAGGCAAAGCTCTCTCTCTATCATTCGCGCGCACACACACACACACACACACACACACACACACACACACACAGCAACAAACAAGCTAAACACAGCATTGCGCTATTTCATTTACACACATACATACGCGTGCTCGCTCAGGAGTCGGGAGCGATATTGCTAGACAGCCCGCTCCCGTCCCAAATTAAACCCGTTACCGACCGCTCCCGCGATTTATTCGGAAATTTTAATTTGATTTGGAATGCAGACCTCTAAGACAAGCTGACCTGGTTGGCTGAAGTGTATATTGCTCTCTCTAGTAGATTTATGCAAGAAGAGGATGCTTGAGAGAAATTTGAGATCATCAAAAAGTGTAAACAGTGGGCTCTGGTGGATTTGCGAAAGCAAAAACTGTGAGTAGAGGCACTTCCGATTACATATTTCGTGGTCCCCAGAAATGTAGACCTGGTTACGTATCCACAATGAGACTAGGTTGTTTTTATATGCATTTTCAAAATGTGTGCACATCTTGAGGTTTCCAATAGTAGTTATTTATGCAATAATACAAAATGCACATAAAATAGGTTAATGGAAACATAGCCAATGGCTGTTTTTTTCCCAACATTCTTCAGTATGCCTTCCTCTGTGTTCAACAGAAGAAAGAAACTCAAACATGTTTGAAGGAGTAAATGGCAGAATTGTAATTTGTGGGTGAACTATCTATTTAAATTTCAGCCAGAAGACAGAAAGATGTCAAATGTGCACATTAACCAGTTTTCAGGAATTTGATGGCAAAGTAATAACGCTTTTGGTTTTAAAGGCACAGTATGTAATTCTACCACTAGAGGGCACACATTTACTACAAACAAAGGCGTAGTAATTGAGTGTGGAATCATGGGAGATGTAGTCTTTATTGAATCCTATGGTACTCCTGTAGAAATTTTCTTAATGAATGAGTGAAGCATTTAACACTTATTATTATGGTAGTATGATGCACAGTAAGGCTGCTTTCACACCTGTGAATCGATTCAGTTGTTCCGAAACAGGGATTAAAATTGTTACATTGTTGCTCTTTGTTCTTGGAGCGGTTCGCTTTCACACGACAAAGTTTCTAAACGGACCAAAAGAGCTAAAACAAGTCACATGTGAGTAAACTCTCCTCACATTGGTCAGAGTTTCAGGGTTTATTTTGCAGAGTCCTGCTCAGCTGTCAGGGGGGGGGTGGGGGGGTTGGTGGTGTTTGACAGTGTGCGCGCAACGTGTCTGAAGAGCGAGGAGGGATGCAGTGGGGAGGAGTGAGAAGGGTACGCTACATATTTGAGGACCGGGAGGGAGACGCATGATTACCGGTAGATTATCACTCGTTTGCAAGCATCCAGGAGTCTCTGTGCATTTGTGGGAGACTCGGGATGTCTGTTGAATTACCTCCCGCCCTAGTCATAATTCTCTCTTCATAAAGCCGTATGCCTATTACTAGGGCCAGACGGAATCTGCGGACATTTTTTGCGCTTTCTGCGGAGAATTTTGGTAAAAAATCTGCGGATTTCTGCAAAATTATTTTGGGAGTAATATGTAAAATAAAAAATAATATCTTTTTAACTTTTATTTAATGTTTAAAATGCAAATCCTATTAGATTCACTTTATTTGGTAAACAAAGTATAATATATCTACTCATATAATATAACTACTAAAAGAAACAGAAAATATTACTTTACAAACTGTATTGTACATAAATTAGATGAACATTTTTTATATTAGTCAATAATATTACTGTAATGAATTTAAAAACTGAATAAACTTAAATTTACTCAAGTAAATAAACAGAATTAATGATGGGCTAAAAATCTGCGGAATTCTGCGAAAAATCTACGAAAAATCTGCGGAATTCTGCGCGCGCAGATTCCGTGTGGGCCTACCTATTACATATCCATAATACACTGTGATATAACTCGGATCGTATCGCTTTCTCACTACAATTGATCTGCTCAAGAGTTCATTTCAATTGAGCCAAGACCACCTGATTCAAGCAATCCTGGCACAATTGTTTTGGCGCGGATCCGAGAGAGATTGGTGGATTAAGAGTAACGAACCGCGCTAACTGGGCAAACGAGACAGGTTCCGAAACAAAAGTCTAGGTGTGAAAGCACCCTAAGACTGAAAGCTGTGGAAGTTAAACAAGAGAATTGCTGAAACAATTGCTGATGAGAGCGTGACAAAAGCAGCAGAGCTTTTATTATGCCATGCTTTTTAACATTGTATCCAGAGCTTCTGTTTCTTCAGCTCATAATTATGTGGAAAGTAAGCAGCACTGTTTTATCAGACTAAATACACTTTAAGCTTCTGATATAAATCTGCACTGTACAATCTAATAAAACACACAAGATATTAAAGGATCTTTAGTGTTTCCCTCTTTTCTATAAAACCAAACCGAAAGTCGAGAGTGTGACGTCCTTAGCATGAACACACAGCACACACTCATTCTCAGTGGATAAAGTTGATTATTCCTCTGGATTTGAAAATTCTTCCAAACATTTGTAATAAAGTACACAAGTTACCAACATGTAAAACACTGTTCTAGTGGTTTTTGGATTTTCCATATGTATTGTGCCTTTAATGAGCATAAAAAACGTTTGTTTTTCCAGTTCAATTATCAGTTGTTATTATTATTAATTAGTATTTCAAGATATCAAGATGTTCACTAATTGTTTTTGCTTTCAAATCTCTCAACTGTGAGCTGAATTGTCTGTGTCATTTTTGAGCAAGTGGTCATTTCTGTGAATTTTGCCAGGATTTCTGCCATATTAATTATTTAATTCTGCATTCTTCTCCAATCTACAGCACAGAAAAGAGGTATAACTTTAACATGGCCACCTCATCTGCTCGTGTGTGGCCGTGCGTTGCTTTTTTTCTGCGCACAATGCTGTACAAGAGAACATCCTTCGTGCTTCAACCATGACATTCACCACCACACATCTTTGGGAAACAGATATTGTCTTTATGATTGTTCATGAAATGAATGATTCATTGCATGAATTTTAATCACCCTTGGCTCCTCCATTATGCCATGGTGAAGCACGGGACTGGCTCTCCTCTATACAGCATCACCATTGGACATTCATCTGAAGGTGAAGAGATTCATGTGGCTTTCTCATTTAGGCAATGAGATGGCTCAGTCATATGACATCACTTCCTTTTGAGGTCTTTCAAAAAAAACATGAGAACACTCGAAACAACAGGTAGGCTGTTCATAAAAATCTCCACACATACAGAATGTCTCGTGTATGCGTGTTGATTTTATATGAGCACAAAGAGAGACCCTCAAAATTCTCCCTACAGTGATAAATGGTCCTGATCAGTGCTGATCAATGATCAGAGATTAATTACTAATGGGAGGGTTTTGATTGCTCAGATGAATGTCCAGATGGTTAATGTTGCATAATGACTTATTAAAAGCACTAAGGAAAAAAGCTAGACATTGAAATCAAATTAGATAAAAGCAGTTTTAAATAAATGATGATCAATTTGTATGGACTTTGTTTATATGGGTCAAAGACGAGATGTCCTGTATGTGTGCTAGTGTGTATACATATGAACAGTGTTGGGGGTAACGCATTACATGTAACGCAAGATTATAAGTAATGATAGTACTTTTCTAAGTAAGGAGTAAAGTAACGCATTACTTTTAAAAATGAAGCAATAATATTGGAGTTACTTTTTAATTAATTAGTTCACTTTAAAAAAATTATTTGCTGAATGAAAATGAACACAGTCACATTAATTCCTGCACACAATGAGAGAATACAGGAACAGATAGAAATGAAGATGGTGGCGAGAGCGTCGAATTGGCCTGAAGTCATTCATTTTCAATATGAGCCAGCAGCGATAAGTGGCGAGGAGCAGCGCGGCACGTTTTTTGGTGTGCGCATTGAGGAGATTTGAAATCAAGTCAGCTTCATGATAATGAGCTATGACAGTGTTCTGCGTCAAGCAATCTGAATGTATAAGTCTACCGCTTGAGATCCAGAGAACACAGTCACTGTAAACTTTGGTTCCGACCACAGTTATTCCCCAGAAGTTTAATTACTGCGAACGGCGGAATTTCCAATTGTTTCCGATGTTTTCTTACAGGAACATACATTAAAAAAGTTACTAGCGAGATATTGATGTGCATAAATGTTATATATTTTTTTATTTAAAAAAGCGGGAATCTCATGCCACAATACAAAACAGTTTTGCTGCTTCAGGATATTTCAGACATGTGGACACATATTGGTAATTAAGTGGAGCAAAGCCACACCACATGCAGCTTGATCTTCCATTGTTAGGTGAATCTGATAAAAAGTTTGCATATTTTCACACTAAAAATCTTATTTTTTTTGTGGGAATGTAACTGATATGCTGCAACGGCCTCTTTAAATACGAGATCAATGTAGCGAATTTCGATGCTCTTGCCGCTGGAGCTAAAGGCAGACAGAGTTGTCGCAAGGGTGGCCAGAGTGACCTTTGACGCTCTCACCGCCTTCAGTGTGAACGCACAGTTATATTTCTGCAATAGAAATATTCTCATTACAAGCTCATAGCCAGCCTATTGAAAAGGGATGGTTAATTTTTCTCAAAAAGGGACAATTTTTGAAGTTGTTTGTTTAATTTCTATTAAATTATGTGATTCAAATGTGACATTTTACTTTAGTGACATTTTAAGCACTAATATTTCCTACATTAGCTTGTCGGATGGTGATCATAATCACACTTTTTTTACACAACAAAAATATTTACTACACATTTGTCAAAGTGCTTACCGTACTATTTTACCACAAAGTGTTCATTTACTAATGTGCTTTTAAACTGTACTTTATTACAGTTTTATAAACAATGTAATGAGATTAGAATTTGAACAGAAAAATATGAAAAAAATGCTTATTTTCAAAACACAAATTCAACATCATCCATTATTTAAAAAACCAAAATAATTAGGGATCTGTTCAATCTTGTTTTAAATTGAAAACCTGTAGGAAAATAACAAACAGGCCAGCTCATTCCCTCAGAATTTGTCCATTTGAATAATTAAAAATTTACATTTGTCTTAAAGCCTTCTTTTATTGGATATTTCCACATTTTATGATGGCATACCAGGCCTGCATTTTTTAATAGATGGAAGAAAAGGAAAAAGGAAAGTAATTTTACTTTTTAATAAGGCAAAAAGTCCAAAAGTAGCAAATGCATTGCTTTATCTTTTGTTAATTTGTATATGTGGCATGTACAGCTCTGGGGTTCCCTGATAATAACATTATCCTACATTCATTTTTATATGTGCTTTTTTTTAAGGAAAATGAAAGTTAAACAGTGTTTTGTTAATTGCAGAGTTCGTCCACTTAAAAAAAACGGAAAAAAAAAACCCTGCAAGTTCTGAAAGAGATCAAGCCTCAGCCAGGTCAGAAAAAGTAACGCAAAAGTAACTCAAAAGTAACGTAATACGTTACTTACCATAAAGAGTAACTAAGTATCGCAACTAGTTACATTTTGGGAAGTAACTCAGTATTGTAATGCATTACTTTCTAAAGTAACTTTCCCCCACACTGCATATAAAACATATTAGATAAAAAAAAAATAAAATTATTAGTTGTTTGGGGTAACATTTTATGAAATCATGGTCAAATGTATCACAGTCTTTTTTTATTTTTACTTGTAAACAGCAAAGTGGAACAGAAGCTATTTAAATGATGAAGATAAAGCTGTATGATAGTTTTACTGTTTAGGTTCCTTGAAATCCCTTTCGTTTTTTGACCCATATTCATGAATAATTAGCAACTTTAACTTATCTTTCCCCAAATGTATTATTTTACAATGTATTTGTTAGCATTTAATATATTTGAATAGCAAGTTGCATCACATGAAAAGTGTCAAGATTACATTGTTAAAGATGTAGGTTTAAATAAAGTAACTAAATTTTTTTTTTTTTTTTTTTTTGGTAATCTGACATTTTCATGGGATTTATCTATTCAGCAAAATTAGTTAGATCTGTTCATCTAAAGCGAGTTTCACCAGAATAGAAATGACTAGGGCCATTTTTGGACTCTAATGCTGTCCGACAGTCAGAATGCAACATTTTGGAATCGAGATGATATTTAACAGAATCTCTGAATCTGTCTAAATGTCATCATTTCCAAAGTTTGCAGGTGCGTTTTTCAGCGTGCTGATCTCAGGTCAGATGTGTGTCGGTTTCATCGCATCGGTAAGTTTGTGTGGACGTGTTGTGAGTCATTTGGCAGTGTGAGTGGATGTGTAATTCATACTGGCTGATTTTTAATTCATGCATTTTGATTAGAGAGATGCTTTTGCAGAAGCCAGCGCAGAAGACCATAGAATGATATTTGTGGGTCAATGACAATGACAGATGTTTCTCCTTTGCACACACACAAAGAGACAGAAGAACTCAATGCGTCATAATCTGCAAGCCAAACCCACCAACCAACTCCATTGACTTTCTGTTGAAGGAGGCTGAGTACCTTTCATTTCTGACTTATTACTAGGGTTGAAAATTGAAAATTGATTCCAATTCTTGTTTTACTTATTATAAAATGCAAAATTTGATACTCCTTATCGACTCGTGTGGACATTTTTATTGCTTAAATTTAACAGACCTCCAGCACTGACAAGTAAACTTAAAGAGCCAAAATGTAATTACTTTTAATGTGCTAAACGAATTTAATAAAAACGTAATGTGTGTATATATATATATATATATTTATATATATATATATATATATATATATATATATATATATATATATATATATATATATATATATATGTATATATATATACATATATGTGTGTGTGTGTGTGTGTGTGTGTGTGTGTTTGTGTAGTAGATCTAATAGATCACGAACAAAAGAAATCAAAAATTTCATTTGCTAATGCATAAATTAGCCAATCAAAATCAATATCAAAATTTGCTATCACTATTTTAGGGCGAATTTATCAGTTTTTTAGGGCGGAGCTGTCACTGCTTTAAGGTGGAGCTATCAGTCCTTTAGGGCAGGACTATCACATTTTTAGGGTGGAGCTATAAGTCCTTTAGGTTTGAGCTATAAGTCCCCTAGGGCGGGGCTATCATTTTTGGGCGGAGATATCACTCCTTTAGGGTGGAGCTATCAGTTTAGGGCAGGACTATCACTCTTTTAGGGTGGATCTATCAGTCCTTTAGGGTGGAGCTATCAGTCCTTAAGGGCAGGACTATCACTTTGTTTGGGTGGAGCTATAAGTCCTTTAGGGCTGAGCTATGCGTCCCCTTGGGTGGGGCTATCATTTTTGGGCTGAGATATCACTCATTCAGGGCAGAGCTATCAATCATTTAGGGTTGGACTACCACTCTTTTAGGGTGGAGCTAACAGTCCTTTATTGTGGGACTATCACTCCTTTAGGCTGGAGCTATCAGTCATTAGGGCAGGACTATCACTCTTTTAGGGTGGAGCTAACAGTCCTTTTGTGTGGAACTATCACTCTTTTAGGGTGGAGCTATCAGTTCTTTAAGGCAGGACTATCACTCTTTTAGGGCGGAGCTATGAGTTCTTTAGGGCTGAGCTATAAATCCTTTTGGGCGGGGCTATCATTCTTTTTGGGCCGAGATATCACTCCTTTAGGGTGGAGCTATCAGTCATTTAGCCTGGGACTATCATTCTTTTAGGGTGGAGCTATCAGTCATTTAAGGTGGGACTATCACTCCTTTAGGGTGGGGCTCTCACTCTTTTAGGGTGGAGCTATCAGTCCTTTAGGGCGAGACTATCACTCCATTAGGCGGAGCTATCAGTCCTTTAAGGCAGGGGTCACCAAACTTGTTCCTGGTGGGCCAGTGTCCTGCAGATTTTAGCTCCAACCCTTGTCAAACACACCTGAACAAGCTACTCAAGCTCTTACTATAGTTGAATCACCCAGGACAAAAGGACAAACTTAATTTTCGTTTCATGGAAACTTTAACGATTTCTCATAGAAAAACACAGAAGAAAAGAAGAACCCACCTGAAAAAATACAACAGTAATTTTTAGTAGTAAATATATATGTATAGGCTGTGTTCTTGAATCATATAAAGATGATTATTTTCTAGTTGCCTAACAGCTCTTTTTTAATTTATGTTGCTGCACAGTTTTAATAGCGAACTGATTAAGCCACACCTCAGATGACGGCTGGAGGTCTGGGAACTTTGGCCCCTTTAAATGGTCAAGGACCACCCATGATGCTGTTTGAAACCAGCCAATCACTTTTCAAAAATATCTAGTCAAATATTATTTACTGTCATCATGGCAATGATAAAAGAAATGTTTTAGAAATGATAAAAGTTATTAGAAATGAGTTATTAAAATTATTAAGATTAGAAATGTGTTGAAAAAAAATCTTCTTTCTGTTAAACAGAAATTAGGGAAAAATATACAGGGTGGGTGATAATTCAGGAGGGCTAATAATTCTGACATCAACTGTATATAGACCGAGACTAAGATGAAATTGCCGCTTTTTTATCCAATCAAACTTTTTCCTGGCAGACTGATTAAGATTCCTGCACACTCGACCTCTGTAAATTATTGTATATTTAAACCAGTCAGAGGACGACTGAAGATCTGCTCAAGTGTTTAGTTTGACTAAGCATCAGATGTTTAGGTAATATGTTGAGACTACTAACAACCTAACTACTTAAATGTGTTCCTGAGTGTCACAAAACAGCTTTTAGATGTTGTTTAGATTTTTTGTTGTAGGTCAGAAATGACCAGGAGGCATCTTCCCTCTGTAGAAAGTCAATGGAGAAGGTTAGGTTGTTTTCCCCCTGGTGGCTTAAACACACTCTGTCTCATTTCAAATGATAATATTTAATAAAGATTAGAAACTTGATTGTTTGTCATTTAGTTTTGAGTATATTCACAGCTTTATTCCTCCGTTTTAGGAGCCGAACAGCCTTCGAAAAGAACAAGACAGATGTGTTTCGCATCAAAACACACAATGTTGGGCCTATAAAGAAACTTAGGTACTGTACATGCTTGCATACATCTTATAGTAACCTAAGTTTTTGTAATATATGTCTTGTGATATACATTTTGTCATGCAGAATTGAACATGATAACACGGGTATGAGTGCCAGCTGGTTCCTGGACCGGGTCATCGTGACTGACATGAATAGGCCACACCTACGCTTCTTTTACGCCTGCAACAATTGGCTGAGCAGAGAAGAGGGGGATGGATTAACTGTTCGATATCTGCTTGGCAGCCTAAACCCCATGGATATCCCAAAACGTATGCTGTCTGACCTCATTATTTCTAGTACAGGATTTATTCTATTGCATTTTATTTAAGCTAGAGAATTTTTCAAATGTATTTAGTTACTTTTTATTTAATTAAATTAAAATGTATTTTAGAATATTACCATTGTTAAATATAGGATAATTATAGTTTAGAACATTTTCTACTACCATAAAGCATCATAAAACTATTTTATTAAATTATTTGATAGAATTTGTTTATTTTATTGGTTTATTTTATTTGCCAAAAATCTAATTAGTCAAATATTGGCCTTGAACAGTTCGTATAATAATAAAACATGCCTTTAGAATAAACTGTAAAATAATTTTAAGTATTTTATTTTTTATTAGATTTTTCTTTTCTTTTCTTTTCTTTTCTTTTCTTTACATACATTTAATTAAATGTAGTTAAATATTTGTTTAGATTTCCTACAATATTAAAACATACCTTTAGAATAAACTTAAATATTTAAATTTTTTTAGTTTTTAGTTTTATTTTTTAATTTAATTTAATTTAATTATTTAATATAATTTAATATAATTTAATTTAATTATTTAATTTTTCTTTTCTTTTCTTTTCTTTACAGACATTTAATTAAATGTAGTTAAATATTTGTTTAGGTTTCCTATAATATTAAAACATGCCTTTAGAATAAACTTAAATATTTTAATTTTTTAAATTAAATTAAATTAAATTAAATTAAATTTAATTTAATTTAATTAATTTTTCTCTTCTTTTCTTTTCTTTACATACATTTAATTAAATGTAGTTAATATTTGTTTAGATTTCCTACAATATTAAAACATACCTTTAGAATAAACTTAAATATTTTAAATTTTTTTGTTTTAATTTTTTAATTTAATTTAATTTAATTTAATTTAATTTAATTTAATTTAATTTAATTTAATTTAATTTAATTTAATTTAATTTAATTTAATTAATTTAATTAAATTTTTCTTTTCTTTACATAGATTTAATTAAATGTAGTCAATTATTTCCCTAGATTTCCTTTGATAACAAAACATGCCTTTACAATAAACTGTAAAATATTTTTATGTTTTTTAATTTAATTTAATTTAATTTAATTTAATTTAATTTAATTTAATTTAATTTAATTTAATTTAATTTAATTTAATTTAATTTAATTAATTTAATTAAATTTTTCTTTTCTTTACATAGATTTAATTAAATGTAGTCAATTATTTCCCTAGATTTCCTTTGATAACAAAACATGCCTTTACAATAAACTGTAAAATATTTTTATGTTTTTTAATTTAATTTAATTTAATTTAATTTAATTTAATTTAATTTAATTTAATTTAATTTAATTTAATTTAATTTAATTTTATGTGATTTGATTTGATTTGATTTGATTTGATTTTATTTACAGACATAGTAGTAAATGTCTATTTACTCAAACTCACTATATTTGAGTAAATGTACTCAAATATTTGCCTAGAAGATTTCCTACAATAATAAAACATGCCTTTAGAATAAACTGGTAAATGTTTTTTTATTTTATTTTATTTTATTTTACATAAATCTAATTAAATATAGTCAAATATTTGCCTTGAACGTTTCCAATAATAACAAAACCTGTTTTTAGGATAAATTTTTAAATCTATGTAAATTTTAAACTTTTACAATTTTATTTAATTTGACATTTAGGTTAAACTGTAGCATATGCAAAAACATTAAAATGTTTGACATGAAAGTTTAACATGTACATCAAGTAAGTTGACACATGAAATACTTCATATAATATTAATGTCTTGTTTCATATAAAGCACAGATAACATCACGTGTCATGTGATCACGATCATAGATGATGCATGGACTCAAACATCACCAACCAGACTCGGGTTGCATACCAAGCATTAGGAGAAAAGCAGTAGTAGAGTAGAGTTTCAGACGGGGATCACAATATCACCAGTCCAACATTCCCAAATACCTGACAATATAACATTACATGCCACTGAAACAGAAAGACTAGATGCAGCAGCTGTATCTGAAAGAAAGACCTGAAAGAAAATGCTGCGGTGTACAGTTATAGGCCATAAAACATGTTGGATGTCCATTTAAAATAAATGAACGACACGTTATATGTGTTAATGAGTCTGTGTGTGTGTGTGTGTTGCAGAGAACAAGTACATTGCCAGTGTCTTCACAATGGATGCTAAAGGCAGTGGGACTGATGCTGATGTTTATTTAAATATTTTTGGAGAGTTTGGGGATACAGGTCAGTACTAAAACCAGGCAATGCTTTATTATGTGTCTGTAGGAGAATGTAAGAACTTTACATTTTAATTTAATTTAATTTAATTTAATTTAATTTTATTTTATTTTATTTTATTTTATTTTATTTTATTTTATTTTATTTCATTTCATTTTAATTTTTTTATTTATTTTATTTTATTTTATCTTATTTTATTTTTATTTTATTTTATTTTATTTTATTTCATCTTATTTTATCTAATTTTATTTTATTTTATTTTATTTTATTTTATTTTATTTTATTTTATTTTATTTTATTTTATTTTATTTTATTTTATTTTATTTATTCATTCATTCATTTTCCTTCGGCTTAGTCCGTTTATTCATCAGGGGTCGCCAAAGTGGAATGAACCGCCAACTTATCCAGCATATGTTTTACATAGGTGATACTCCTCCAGCTGCAACCTAGTACTGGGAATCATCCATAACCACTCATTCACATACATACATTTATTCATTCATTTTCCTTTGGCCTAATCCCTTTATTCATCAGGGGTCACCACAGCGGAATGAACCGTCAACTTTTCCATTTGTTTTACACAGCAGATGCCTTTGCAGCTGCAATCCATCATTGGGAAACACCCATACACTCTCACATTCATGCTTTTAAGGCTCGTATTCACTGGGACAATTTTCGTTAGCGTTTATCGTCAGCGTTTTACGAGACGTTTTTCCGGATTCAAACCCAAGCAATTCCCACTGACGTCAAGCAAAAGAGTATGCTAAACTACGCCTTGGCGTTTGATGGCACTACACAACTTTAAGTTTTTGACACCCGCTTGTAACACAGAAGAAGACGAAGACAGAAAGTTGACACACATGTTGTTAAAGTTACTGGCGGTTCGATCAAGCATGGATGGCTCCCGATCTAGCGATGAAGAAATGATTATTTACTGTAACTTCAGCAGCTCCGTGCATGTAAACAAAAGTGCCAATCTGATTGGTGGAGAAGGTTTTGACGCGATGCTTAAAAACAAAAAACATTACATTAAAATTGACGCTTTTTTTGTCTGGCGTTTTGCGCTTTGGTGAAACCCACGCCAGCACAGGGAGAAGATGCAATCTTCACACAGAAATGCCTACTGGCCCAGCCAGGACTCGAACCAACAACCTTTTTTCTGTGAGGCGACAGTGCGCTAACCACTGAGCCACTGTGTCGCCGATTTAAATCAATATTTAATTCAATTTATTTTAATTTATATGTTATATTACTTTTTTTTTTTTTTTTACTGATTTTGATGTTTATGTAATGTTTTTTGGAGAGTTTATGGTTCCAGATCAGCACTAAAACAAGTCAGTGTTTTAATGTGTGTTTGCAGGAGAATTTAAGAATATCATCAAGCGTTTTTTAACATTTATCTTTATACAATCTAAATAGACTTTTTAATAAAATAAACTTTTATTTAATTTTATTTATTTATTGTATATTCTTTTAATTCAATTGTATTTTATTGTTGTATTTTATTTTATTTGACCTTATTTAATTTATGTAACTTTTTTTATTTTAATAGTTTTAATTTTCTACTACTTTATTACTGATGCTGATGTCTATTTAAATATTTTTGGACAGTTCGGGGAATCAGGTCAGTACTAAAACCTGTCGCTGTTTCAGTGTTTTTGCATGTAAGAACATTATGAATATATTATGTAAATTATTTTGTAATTTATATGACTTTAATCAGTCTAATATTTTTTTAAACTAATTTATGTTGAATTTAATGTTTTTTTGTTCAACTTTACCTTTAATACAATTCATGTTTTATTTTTTTAATTTCTAATTACTTTTTATTTTATATTATTTGATTGGTTAATTTTTTTTTAACATTCTTACATTTATTATTTCATACATTTGTTTTAATTTATTTCATTCAATTTTTTTAATTAGATTTTTTTATTACTTGATTTTTTATTAATTATTTTGTGTTATACATTTTTTTATTGTAGTTAACCCCCCCCCCCCCCAAAAAAAAAAAGTGCCATAAATCTAGTCAAATATTTGATAACCAAGAACTTTTCAGGTTTAAAATAATAAAAAAGCTACTTTTAACAGTTAAAGGTGATGTATGTAAGTTTTTGACTTTTCTAAAGCATAAAATTACAATAATACTTTTGCACATATTTAGTAATCATCCTAAGTGAACATTCTTGTTAATCTGAAAAACAATGCTAAAGTCAGAAATTCTGCTTTGAACATGTCTGTTACGTGCTGGAACATCTGTCATTGTTTTGGTCCCTTTAACCCGCCCACTGCCACTTTAGCCAATTATATTCCAGCACCCTGGGTTGCCTTGGTGGCAAACAGCGTATTTCATTTTATTCATTCATTCATTCATTCATTCATTCATTCATTCATTCAGAAAGGCTCTCAAAGCATGTGTTCGTGACCGAAATGCGACCGCTGGTGGACTGTAGCAGACTCCGAAATGAGGCGCAGATATTAATTAGCAAATAATATAAATGTTATAAATGTAAACATTAGGTGAGTAGGTTACATTCCAACCCCTTGACCTAACAAGAGATTTGCAAATATAAGCAGTCTTTTATTTAGAGCATGACTTAAATGAGCCTTTAATCAGTCTCGATTGTCAGACACACTCCTGTTGATTTTGTCAATCTGGCAACTGCGCTTGAGTGTGTTTTAAACCGGAAGTGCAATTCCTAGTTCAAACACTGGTTATCAAACTTAAATACTGCACCTTTAAGTAAGGATATACTAGGTTTGTGTTAGTTTTATTATGTCTGCACAGTTTTTGTGTGATATTTGCAGGAGAGCGGAAGCTGGTCAGTGAAGGAAAAGACAATTTTGAGCGCGGAAATGAAGACAAATTTACCATTGAGGCACCAAATCTTGGCAGATTAAGAAAAATCACCATCGGACACAACAACAAGGGGTCTTCTGCTGGCTGGGCCTGTGATAAAGTACACAAACACGTTCTTTCATCATGAAAAATATCTGTATCCATCTCTCCTGTCTGATTAATAAGATGTGTTTATGTGTTATGGTGTGTTTCAGGTGATAATAGACGACATGGGGAATAAAGAGGTTTATGAGTTTCCTGTTGACGCCTGGTTTGACATTTCAGAAGGGGACGGAAAAATACAGAGAGATGTGCTTGCTGGTGCCACACAACCAATGGGTAAGAGCTGTGTGAGAGTGTGTAGGTCAGAAGTAGGAGTATTTGATATTTATTGCCCCTGATTGTTGTTTTGGCAATGTTTGTGTTGTTAAAAATAGTTGCACTATGCAAATGAAACTTTGTTCATGAATGAAGTGAGTCGTTTGAGTCAATGATTCAGTGATCTGTTCTTAAAAAGTAAAAATTAATTAGGTGTTTCAAATGAATCATTTGAATTTTCAGTGAATTATTTGAGTCTGTGGTTCAGTGATCTGTTCATAAAAGTGACTTGCTTAGTTTCAATATGAATCAGCTGTTTTGAATTAATCATTTGAATTTTCAGTGAATCATTTAATCAGTGATTCATTAATCTGTTCTTTTAAAATCACCTGCTTCAAAAATGATTCAGCTGTTTTGAATTTGAAGTGAATCATTTGAGTCAGTGATCTGTTTCGAAAAGTCACTAGCTTAGTTTCAAAATGAATCAGCTGTTTTTAATGAATCATTTTGATTTTCAGTGAATCATTTGATTTAGTGATCTGTTAATGAAAAGTCACTTGCTTTGTTTCAAAATGAATCAGCTGTTTGTAACGAATCATTGAAATTTTCAGTAAATCGTTTGGTTCACTGATCTGTTCATAAAAAGTCACTTGCTTAGTTTTAACAAATGAATCAGCTGCTTTGAATGAATCTTTTGATTTTTTAGTGAATCATTGAGTCAGTGTTGCAGGGATCTGTTCATAACAAGCCACTTGCTTAGTTTCAGAATGAATCAGCGGTTTTAAACAAATCGTTCGAATTTTCATTGAATCATTCAAGTCGGTGATTCAGTGATTTGTTCATAAAAAATAGCTGCTTAGCTTCAAAATGAATCCGCTGCTTTGAATGAATTGTTAGACTTTTCGGTGAATCATTTGAGTCAGTGTTTAAGTGATCTATTTAAAAAGTGACTTGTTTAGTTTCAAAATTAATCAGCTGTTTTTAACAAATCATTTTAATTTTTAAGTGAATCGTTTGATTCAGTGATCTGTTCATAAAAAGTCACTTGCGTAGTTTCAAAATGAATCGGTGGTTTCGAATGAACATACGATTTTTGAATTATTCAGTGATTCAGTGATCTGTTCATAAAGTCACTTAGTTTCAGAATGAATCAGCGGTTTTTAATGAATCACTTGAATTTTAGTGAATCATTTGAGTCAGTGATTGGTTCATAAAAAATCACTTGCGTAGTTTCAAAACAAGTCAGCTGCTTTAAACGAATCATTTAAGTAATAATTAATAACGTCAATAATAAAAATATTCTGTTTATAAAAAATGTAAAATAATAAATAAAATGATCAAAATAGTAAATTGTTAAAAAGGAAAATAAAATCATATTTTCAGTGATTCATAAAAATTGTTCCACAGTGTCCCCACAACTCACAAAAACAAACATTTGTGTGTGTATATGCATGCATGTTTGCTGGTGTTCATGTGGGTGTGTGCGTGTGTGTGTAGCGATAGTGTATAATGTACAGGTGATGACGGGAGACATCCGTGGAGCGGGCACTAACTCTAAGATCCACCTAGTAATGCACGGCCATAAAGGCAACAAGAACAGTGGTAAGCTGTTCCTGGAAGGCGGCACGTTTGAGCGCGCTCAGATCGACATCTTCAATGTGGAGCTGCTGGAGCTGCTCAGTCCGCTCAGCAGAGTTACCATCGGCCACGACAATGCTGGCATCAACTGCGGCTGGTACTGCGAGAAGGTGTGTTGGGGACTATCAGGAGTTTTCTTTACCTGTTCATATGTTTAGACATACAGTCAGAATTATTCGCCCTCCTGTGAATTATTTTCCTCTTTTAAATGTTTCCCAAATGATGTTTAACAGAGCAAGGAAATTTTCACAGTATATCTGATAATATTTTTTCTTCTGGAGAAAGTTAATACGTTAATTCTTTTAATTTATAGTAGGTTATTTATTAGGTATCTGTACTGTATATGACATGGGCATGCTGGTTAGAACTTTCTGCACTGGTTTACATGTGTCATATTGTAAAAGTAGACTTTTTATAAAAGATAAAAAACAATATCCAACAGATGACAACGGACAACAGATAAAAAAATAGCCTATTTGCTAATTCTGGTGCATTTGCAGAAATGCTAATTAGTGTACACTATCCCTGCCAAATAAACAAACAAATAAATAAATAAATAGCAGAATCTGTAATAAACAAAGCATTTTCCTACTGTGGATGTTAATCCACTAACTAACTATTAATAATGAGACTTTTATAGTAAGGTGTTTCCAATAAATCAATGCGCAAAGTATTTTTTGTTATTATATTTGTTACCGTACGTTCACACCGAAAGCGGCGAGAGCGTCCAAGGTCGCTCTGGCCGCCCTGGCGACAACGCTCTCTGCCTTCAGCTCCTGCGGCGAGAGCGTCAAAACTCGCTACATTGATCTCATATTTAAAGGAGCCGTTGCAGCATATCAGTTACATTTCTGCATAAAACATGTTTCTAGCGTGAAAATGTTGCGCACTTCTTATCAAATTCATACAACAATGGAAGATCAAGTTGCGTGTGGCTTTGCTCTATTTATCCAATATGTGTCCATATGTCTGAAATATCCTGAAGCAGCAGTACGGTTTTGTACTGTCACATCGCGTGAGATTCCCGCTTTTTTAAGATAAATATATAACATTAATGAACATCAGTAACTCGCCAGTAACTTATTTAATGCATGTTCCTGTAGGAAAAAATTGTAAATAATTGGAAATCCGGCGACCGCAATAATCAAACCCTTGGGAACAACTGTGGTCGGAACCAAAGTTCACAGCTCTGTGTTCTCTGAACTGCTATCAAGCGATGGACGTCTTCATTCTGATTGCTTGCCGCCGAACCGCGTCATAGCTCATTACCATAAAGTTGACTTCATTTCAACTCTCCTCGCCGCGTATCGCCGCCGGCTCTCATTGAAAATGAATGACTTCCGGCTACTTTGACGCTCTCGCCGCTTTCGGTGTGAACGTACGGTTACAGTAGTCTTTTCTCAGCTTAGATTAATATTATGATAATATCGTGAATAAAGCTCCAGCAATAAATCACAACATAAAAGTTTTGTAACGAGTCTTTATTCAACATGTGATGTCCTCCTGTGTGTTTGTCTTCAGGTGACGGTGTACTGCCCGTTCACAGGTTTAGAGCAGGTGTTTCCCTGTGGCCGCTGGTTTGATGAAGACGAGGGCGATGGACTGGTGGAGCGGGAACTCTATGAGATGGTCTCGCTCAGACAGAAAAAACAAAAGAGTGAGCGACTTATACTAGCTCTTTGCATTGCCGTTTAGTCATTTAAAGGGGACCTATTGTGCAAAAATCATTTTTATAGTGGGTTTAAATACAGTTGTGGGGCAACAGGGTGTGAATGTAAAAATTATTTCATTTTATTTTATATAACCACACTTCTTAACTACAGTCGGCAGAAACCCTTTGATTGATTTTCTCCCATTTTGTGTGTAATCACAAGGGGAAAGCCCAGTTCATTAGTCATGATCTCTCCTTTATTAGCATGTTTGAATCTGCCACTATGCTGACACGTAGGCATTAGTAGCTCCACACTATTTGAAAAGAGCATTATCTCATTTGCATTTAAAGCGGCAGTCACCAAACTGGCACAATTAATCGAAGCTTAAAAGGGGCAGTTTCAAAGAGTTATAAAACATGTGGTATTTTATGCTGAAACCAACATATACTTCAGTGTTCTGCTAATTCAGTAAATATTTCAGTAGCAAGAACAGAATCTTATTTAATACTAACTATTTAAAATCCAGTTTAACCAGACACTAAATATTCTGAGATAGTGCTTTTTGGCATTTAAAGTTACTTGCAGCGCAACATGCAGTGATCCTTTATTTTTAATCAATGATGCAAAAAATATAAAATAATATTACAGTAATATTATTTTGTTCTATAAATATAAGATTCGATTCATAAAATAATGTTTATTTATAAAAATAAAATATATTAGAAAACATGATCAAAAAAACTGCTAAATTACTTTTATAAAAGTAGTCAAATAAAAAAAAGAAGTAATAGTTTGGTCATAAATAAATTCATAAAACATGTTAAGTACTGACAAAAAGGATGATTAGTTTTATTCTATTCAAAATAAAGAAATATTTGTAAAAATAACATATTTGTAAAAACTAATAAAAGAGTACAATTATAATAATTAAATCCAGAAGAAAATCACTTGTAACTAATAAAGTAATATCACGTAAAAATATAAATTATTTACAAAATAATACAATTATAATTTTATAAAAAATATATTATAAAAAGTATATTAATTAAAACTGAAATAGTAGTAAAATAATTTAATAAAAATATTGAATCAATAATAAAATATAGTAATAATAATAATAACTAGATTATTAAAGTTCGTCGAGACAAACTTTAGGCTGGCTTGAGAAAGCTTTAATTTTTAAGTTTTAAAGCAGTTTTAAGTAAGAAGTAGCTTAAAGTTTTAAAGCAGTTTTAAGTTTAAAGTAGCTTAAAGTTTAGCATGATTCTAGCATGAATTACCATGTTGTTAGCATGATTCTAGCATGAATTAGCATGTTGTTAGCATAATTATAGCATGAATTAACATGTGACTAGCATGATTCTAGCATGAATTAGCATGTTACTAGCATGATTTTAGCATGAATTAGCATGTTGTTAGCATGATTCTAGCATGAATTAGCATGTGACTAGCATGATTCTAGCATGAATCAGCATGTAACTAGCATGATTCTAGCATGAATTAGCATGTTGTTAGCATGATTCTAGCATGAATTAGCATGTTACTAGCATGATTTTGCATGTTGTTAGCATGATTCTAGCATGAATTAGCATGTTACTAGCATGATTCTAGCATGAATTAGCATGTAACTAGCATGATTTTAGCATGAATTAGCATGTTGTTAGCATGATTCTAGCATGAATTAGCATGTTACTAGCATGATTTCAGCATGAATTAGCATGTTGTTAGCATGATTCTAGCATGAATTAGCATGTTACTAGCATGATTCTAGCATGAATTAGCATGTTGTTAGCATGATTCTAGCATGAATTAGTATGTGACTAGCATTGATTCTAGCATGAATTAGCATGTTGTTAGCATGATTCTAGCATGAATTAGCATGTTGTTAGCATGATTCTAGCATGAATTAGCATGTGACTAGCATGATTCTAGCATGAATTAGCATGTTACTAGCATGATAGATAGATAGATAGATAGATAGATAGATAGATAGATAGATAGATAGATAGATAGATAGATAGATAGATAGATAGATAGATTAAAGCAGTTTAAAGATAGATAAATAGATAGATTGATAGATAGATAGATAGATAGATAGATAGATAGATAGATAGATAAAAACAGTTGATAGATAGATAGATTAAAGTAGTTTACAGATAGATAGATAGATAGATACATAGATAGATAGATAGATAGATAGATAGATAGATAAAACAGTTGATAGATAGATTAAAGTAGTTTACAGATAGATAGATAGATAGATAGATAGATAGATAGATAGATAGATAGATAGATAGATAGATAGATAGATAGATAGATAGATAGATAGATAGATAGATAGATTAAAGCAGTTTATAGATAGATAGATAGATAGATAGATAGATAGATAGATAGATAGATAGATAGATAGATAGATAGATAGATAGATAGATAGATTAAAGCAGTTTAAAGATAGATAAATAGATAGATAGATAGATAGATAGATAGATAGATAGATAGATAGATAGATAGATAGATAGATAGATAGATAGATAGATAGATAGATAGATAGATAGATAAAAACAGTTGATAGATAGATAGATTAAAGTAGTTTACAGATAGATAGATAGATAGATAGATAGATAGATA
This sequence comes from Danio rerio, assembly GCF_052040795.2. NCBI lineage: Eukaryota > Metazoa > Chordata > Actinopteri > Cypriniformes > Danionidae > Danio > Danio rerio. The sequence continues at coordinate 5,881,154 of NC_141041.1, forward strand.
GATAGATAGATAGATAGATAGATAGATAGATAGATAGATAGATAAAACAGTTGATAGATAGATTAAAGTAGTTTACAGATAGATAGATAGATAGATAGATAGATAGATAGATAGATAGATAGATAGATAGATAGATAGATAGATAGATAGATAGATAGATAGATTAAAGCAGTTTAAAGATAGATAGATAGATAGATAGATAGATAGATAGATAGACAGACAGATAGATAGATAGATAGATCGATAGATTAAAGCAGTTTATAGATAGATAGATAGATAGATAGATAGATAGATAGATAGATAGATAGATAGATAGATTAAACAGTTTATAGATAGATAGATAGATAGATAGATAGATAGATAGATAGATAGATAGATAGATAGATAGATAGATAGATAGATAGATAGATAGATAGATAGATAGATAGATTAAAGTAGTTTATAGATAGGTAGGTAGGTAGGTAGGTAGATAGATAGGTAGATAGATAGATAGATAGATAGATAGATAGATAGATAGATAGATAGATAGATAGATAGATAGATAGATAGATAGATAGATAGATAGATAGATAGATAGATAGATAGATAGATTAAAGCAGTTTAAAGATAGATAGATAGATAGATAGATAGATAGATAGATAGATAGATAGATAGATAGATAGATAGATAGATAGATAGATAGATAGATAGATAAAAACAGTTGATAGATAGATAGATTAAAGTAGTTTACAGATAGATAGATAGATAGATAGATAGATAGATAAATAGATAGATAGATAGATAGATAGATAGATAGATAGATAGATAGATAGATAGATAGATAGATAGATAGATAGATAGATAGATAAAACAGTTGATAGATAGATTAAAGTAGTTTACAGATAGATAGATAGATAGATAGATAGATAGATAGATAGATAGATAGATAGATAGATAGATAGATAGATAGATAGATAGATAGATAGATAGATAGATTAAAGCAGTTTAAAGATAGATAGATAGATAGATAGATAGATAGATAGATAGATAGATAGATAGATAGACAGACAGACAGACAGACAGACAGACAGACAGACAGACAGATAGATAGATAGATCGATAGATTAAAGCAGTTTATAGATAGATAGATAGATAGATAGATAGATAGATAGATAGATAGATAGATAGATTAAACAGTTTATAGATAGATAGATAGATAGATAGATAGATAGATAGATAGATAGATAGATAGATAGATAGATAGATAGATAGATAGATAGATAGATAGATAGATAGATAGATAAAAACAGTTGATAGATAGATAGATAGATAGATAGATAGATAGATAGATAGATAGATAGATAGATA
>NC_141041.1:5887500-5892500 GCF_052040795.2 Danio rerio
TAGGAGGAGATAGATTTTGAATTTTAGTCTCAGAAGAAGAAGAATAATATATAAAAAAAATAATAAGTTTAAATAGGATTTCAGTAGTCTGGCTTGTTTCTCAAGCCAGCCTAATAACTAGACAGTAAAGTTCGTCGAGACAAACTTTGAGGCTGGCTTGACAAAGCCTGTTGGTAATAGTTTATTTAGTTTAAAAAAAGTTTAAAAAAGTATAAGTAGCATGTTATTAGCATGATTCTAGCATAGATTAGCATGTTATTAGCAGGAATTAGCATGATTCTAGCACGATTTAGCATGTTACTAGCATAATTCTAGCAGGAATTAGTGTGTTATTAGCATGATTGTAGTAAAATTAGCATGTTACTACCATGACTCTAGCATGAATTAGCATGTTATTAGCATGATTCTAGCATGAATTAGCATGTTATTAGCAAGATTCTAGTATGAACTAGCATGTCACTAGCATGATTCTAGTATGAATTAGCATGTCACTAGCATGAGACTAGTATGAATTAGCATGTTACTAGCATGATTCTAGTATAAATTAGCATGTTATTAGCATGATTCTAGCATGAATTAGCATGTTATTAGCATGATTCTAGTATGAATTAGCATGTCACTAGCATGAGTCTAGCATGAATTAGCATGTTACTAGCATGATTCTAGTATAAATTAGCATGTTATTAGCATGATTCTAGCATGAATAAGCATGTTACTAGCATGATTCTAGCATGAATTAGCATGTTACTAGCATGATTCTAGTATGAATTAGCATGATTCTAGTATGAATTAGCATATTATTAGCATGATTCTAGTATGAGTTAGCATGTTATTAGCATGATTCTAGCATGAGTTAGCATGTTACTAGCATGATTCTAGCATAAATTAGCATGTTACTAGCATGATTCTAGGATGAACTAGCATGTTACTAGCATGATTCCAGTATGAATTAGCATGTTATTAGCATGATTCTAGCATGAATTAGCATGTTACTAGCATGATTTAAGTATGAATTAGCATGTTACTAGCATGAGTCTAGTATGAATTAGCATGTCATTATCATGATTCTAGTATGAATTAGCATGTTATTAGCATGATTCTAACATGAATTAGCATGTTACTAGCAAGATTCCAGTATGAATTAGCATGTTATTAGCATGATTCTAGCATGAATTAGCATGTTACTAGCATGATTCCAGTATGAATTAGCATGTTACTAGCATGATTCTAGCATGAATTAGCATGTTACTAGCACGATTTTAGCATGAATTAGCATGATTCTAGCATGAAGTTAGCATGTTGTTAGCATGATTCTAGCATGAATTAGCATGTGCTAAGGTGTTGCTAGGTGGTTGCTAAGGTGTTGCTAGACGGTTGCTAGGGTGTGCAAAGTGGTTGCTAGGTGGTTGTTAAGGTGTTGCTAGGCAGTTGCTAGGGTGTTTTGAGTGGTTGCTAGGTGGTTGCTAAGGTGTTGCTAGGTGGTTGCTAAGGTGTCCTAAGTGGTTGCTAGATGGTTGCTAGGGTATTCTGAGTGGTTGCTAAGGCGTTGCTAGGTGGTTGCTAGGGTGTTCTGACTGGTTGCTAGGTGGTTGCTAAGGTGTTGCTAGGCGGTTGCTAGGGTGTTCTGAGTGGTTGCTAGGTGGTTGCTAAGGTCTTGCTAGGTGGTTGCTGTGGTGTCCTGAGTGGTTGCTAGGTGGTTGCTAAGGTGTTGCTAGGCGGTTGCTAAGGTGTCCCAAGTGGTTGCTAAGGTGTTGCTAGGTGGTTGCTAGGGTATTCTAATTGGTTGCTAAGGCGTTGCTAGGCGGTTGCTAGGGTGTCCTGTGTGGTCGCTAGGCCCTTACTAAGGCATTACTAGGCCGTTGCTAGGCCGTTGCTAGGGTAATTTTGGTGGTTGCTAGGCAGTTGCTAGGGTACCCTGGGTGGTTACTAGGCAAGCCTCACATACATGCTTGATAAAACATTTATACTTAGTAAGCATGTCTATCAAGTTACAGTACTTGGCTAGTCAATATTAGCATGTAGCTAATCACTGCTAGCATGTGTAGCATATAGGAAGTTCCGTTTGCTAGCATGAGTTGAACGAGCCAATTTTCAAGTCTCTACGATGTTCTGATGCTGAGATATAGCTGTTGATGAATGGTTGCTAGGGTACTCTGTTTTGTTGCTATGGGCGAGGTTACAGAGTGCACTTGAATGTGGTTGGCTGTCTAAGTCAAATGAACCAACCCCCATGTCTCTATGACACTGCTATGCAAAGATATGCATCTTGGCCTATTTTAATGGAAGTCTATGGAATCAATTTGGGGGCGTGGCTTGTGAGCTTTATTATCATATTGAGATGCTCATTGGTTGTCTGAGTCAGATGAGCCATCCCCCAAGTCAATAGGACACTGCTAAGCAAAGATATGCATGTAGGCCAGTTATTAACGTGAGTCTAGTATGAATTAGCATGTTACTAGCATGATTCTAGTACAAATTAGCATGTCATTAGCATGTTTCCAGTATGAGTTAGCATGTCATTAGCATGATTAGCATATGAGTAGCATGTTGCTAGCATGATTGGCATGTCATTAGCATGTTAGAATTATAAGCATTTAATAGCACAGCTAATTACAGTCTATAGGACAGTTGCTAGGGTGCAGTATGTGGTAGTTAGGGGTGTGGCTAGAAAGTTAAAAGGCCATCAGTGATTGGCTGCTGGCTAGACTGAGTTAAATGAGCTCAGCCATTAGTCTCTATGACAGTCTGATGCAGAGTTATGAGCTCACAAAGTTTGATCCCATGTAAAGTCAATGAGAGTCTTTTGTAATAGAAGTCTACGGGACAGTTGCTAGGGTGCAGTATGTGGTAGTTAGGGGTGTGGCTACAAAGTTAAAAGCTCATCAGTTATTGGCAGATTGGTAGTCGGAGTTAAATGAGCTAAGCCATTAGTCTGTAGGATAGTCTGTTTCAGAGTTATGAGCTCACAAAGTTTGATCCCATGTAAAGTCAATGAGAGTCTTTGTAATGGAAGTCTATGGGACAGTTGCTAGGGTGCAGTATGTGGTAGTTAGGGGTGTGGCTAGAAAGTTAAAAGCTCATCAGTTATTGGCAGTTTGGCATTCAGAGTTAAATGAGCTCAGCCATTAGTCTGTAGGACAGTCTGATTCAGAGTTATGAGCTCACAAAGTTTGATCCCATGTTAAGTCAATGAGAGTCTTTTGAATGGAAGTCTATGGGACAGTTACTAGGGTCCAAAAGTGGTTGCTAGGGCGTGGCTAGAAAGTTTAAAGGTGATCAGTCATTGGCAGTTTGATAGTCTGAGTTAAATGAGCCCAGTTAGAAGTCTGTGCAACAGTCTGACGCAGAGTTATGAGGTCACAAAGTTTGATCCAATGTTAAGTCTATGGGATTTTTCCGACAGTCCCGGGACGTTTTTCGGAAAACCGAAAGTCGGATCAGTCGGAAAAGATATAGCATAAAGAGTCAGACCAGTTTGGAGGTCTGGTGTGAGTTTGGTGGTAATAGTTTGAAAGTTCAAGGAGCAGATAGATTTTGAATTTTAGTCTCAGAAGAAGAATAAATAAAAACTAGACAGTAAAGTTCGTCGAGACAAACTTTGAGGCTGGCTTGACAAAGCCTGTTGGTAATAGTTTATTTAGTTTAAAAACAGTTTGAAAAAGTATAAGTCGCATGTTATTAGCATGATTTTAGCATAGATTAGCAAGTTATTAGCATGAATTAGCATCTTATTAGTACGATTCTAGCATGGATTAGCCTGTTACTAGCATGATTCTAGTATGAATTAGCATGATTCTAACGTGAATTAGCATGTTATTAGCATGATTGTAGTATGAATTAGCATGTTACTAGCATGACTCTAGCATGAATTAGCATTTTATTAGCATGATAATAGTATGAATTAGCATGTAACTAGCATGATTCTAGCGTGAATTAGCATGTTATTAGCATGATTCTAGCATGCATTAGCATGTTACTAGCATGATTCTAGTGTGAATTAGCATGTTACTAGCATGATTCTAGTATAAATTAGCATGTTACTATCATGATTCTAGCATGAATTAGCATGTTACTAGCATGATTCTAGCATGAATTAGCATGTTACTAGCATGATTCTAGCATGAATTAGCATGTTATTAGCAAGATTCTATTATAAATTAGCATGTTATGAGCATGATTGTAGTATGAATTAGCATGTTACTAGCATGATTCTAGTATGAATTAGCATGTCACATAGCATGCTTAGGTGGTTGCTAGGGTATTCTGAGTGGTTGCTAAGTCGTTGCTAGGCAGTTGCTAGGGTGTCCTGAGTGGTTGCTGGGTGGTTGCTAAGGTGTTGCTAGGCGGTTGCTAGGGTGTTCTGAGTGGTTGCTAGGTGGTTGCTAAGGTGTTGCTAGGTGGTTGCTAAGGTGTCCTAAGTGGTTGCTAGGTAGTTGCTAGGGTATTCTGAGTGGTTGCTAAGGCGTTGCTAGGGGGTTGCTAGGGTGTCCTGAGTGGTTGCTAGGTGGTTGCTAAGGCGTTGCTTGGCAGTTGCTAGGGTGTTCTGAGTGGTTGCTAGGTGGTTGCTAAGGTGTTGCTAGGCGGTTGCTGAGATGTCCCAAGTGGTTGCTAGGTGGTTGCTAAGGTGTTGCTAGGTGGTTGCTAGGGTATTCTAATTGGTTGCTAAGGCGTTGGTAGGCGGTTGCTAGGGTGTCCTGAGTGGTCGCAAGGCCCTTACTAAGGCATTACTAGGCCGTTGCTAGGCGGTTGCTAGGCGGTTGCTAGGGTAATTTGGGTAGTTGCTAGGCAGTTGCTAGGGTACCCTGGGTGGTTACTAGGCAAGCCTCACATATATGCTTGATAAAACATTTAAACTAAGTAAGCATTCTAGCAAGTTACAGTACTTGGCTAGTCAATATTAGCATGTAGCTAATCACTGCTAGCATGTGTAGCATATAGGAAGTTCCGTTTGCTAGCATGATTCAAACGAGCCAATCTCCAAGTCTCTACGATGTTCGGAT